>NW_021963741.1:0-57643 GCF_901765095.1 Microcaecilia unicolor | reverse complement strand
GACAGTGGGGACGGTGTTCTTTGGGTCATAGGCAGCATTTCTCTTCCTCCAAACACGGCGAGTTGAGTTCATGCCAAAGAGCTCAATTTTTGTCTCATCTGACCACAGCACCTTCTCCCAATCACTCTCGGCATCATCCAGGTGTTCACTGGCAAACTTCAGACGGGCCGTCACATGTGCCTTCCGGAGCAGGGGGACCTTGCGGGCACTGCAGGATTGCAATCCGTTATGTCGTAATGTGTTACCAATGGTTTTCGTGGTGACAGTGGTCCCAGCTGCCTTGAGATCATTGACAAGTTCCCCCCTTGTAGTTGTAGGCTGATTTCTAACCTTCCTCATGATCAAGGATACCCCACGAGGTGAGATTTTGCGTGGAGCCCCAGATCTTTGTCGATTGACAGTCATTTTGTACTTCTTCCATTTCTTACTATGGCACCAACAGTTGTCTCCTTCTCGCCCAGCGTCTTACTGATGGTTTTGTAGCCCATTCCAGCCTTGTGCAGGTGTATGATCTTGTCCCTGACATCCTTAGACAGCTCCTTGCTCTTGGCCATTTTGTAGAGGTTAGAGTCTGACTGATTCACTGAGTCTGTGGACAGGTGTCTTTCATACAGGTGACCATTGCCGACAGCTGTCTGTCATGCAGGTAACGAGTTGATTTGGAGCATCTACCTGGTCTGTAGGGGCCAGATCTCTTACTGGTTGGTGGGGGATCAAATACTTATTTCCCTCTGCAGAATGCAAATAAATTCATATACTTTCCACAATGTGATTTTCCGGATTTAATTTGTGATGTGCTATCTCTCACTGTTACCAATAACCTACCCTTCAATTATGGGCTGCTCATGTCTTTGTCAGTGGGCAAACTTACAAAATCAGCAAGGGATCAAATACTTATTTCCACCACTGTATATCATGCCCCTAAAGCCATCATAAACCCAGAAACATCCCAATTCACCCTCCTCCTAAGTCTTTCCACTGTTTCCACCTTTTTAGCATCCCTCCAGACTAACTTTGAAATATTATTATTATTATTATTATTTGTTACATTTGTATCCCACATTTTCCCACCTTTTGCAGGCTCAATGTGGCTTACATTTTACCGTTAATGGCGTTAGCCGAGTCCGGTCTGAACAAATACATGGCATGAATGAATACAAAGTGATATTGTGGTAGAATGGGGTACATATATGGTAGGTACAATTGGGGGGAACTTAGAGAGGGAGAGGAGAGGAAGAGTCAAGTAATGTCCATTACTGTCTTTGGTTACGTTGTGTCGCAAGTGTTCGGTATTTTATGTTGGGTCGGAGGGGTATGCTCTTCTGAACAGGTCTGTCTTTAGTGCATTCCGGAAATTTAGGTGGTCGAGTATGGTTTTTACTGCTTTTGGTAGTGTGTTCCATAGTTGTGCACTTAAGTAGGAAAAGCTAGATGTAAAGGTGGATTTGTATTTGAGTCCTTTGCTGCTTGGGTAGTGGAGGTTTAGGTATGATCGTATAGATTTTGTGGTGTTTCTGATTGGTAGGTCGATGAGGTCTGTCATGTATCCCAGTGCCTCGCCGTAAATAATTTTATGAGCAGTCGTGCAGATTTTGAAAGTGATATGTTCTTTGATTGGTAGCTAATGCAGGTATTCTCAGAGTGGTTTGGCACTGTCAAAACGCGTTTTTACAAATATAAGCCTGGCTGCTGTGTTTTGGGCGGTCTGAAGTTTCTTTATGATTTGATCCTTGCATCCCGCATGAGACTATATCTGGTGTGGCCACACCTCTCCTACTCTCCTCCGCTCTCTTTTACTCCTTCTCTTACTCTCAGCTGGTGACATCAATCCCAATCCTGGCCCTCCTCACCAACTATTATCCAAACTCTACAGATCTCACCGTGACCTCTCTAACCTCATCTCTATTCCTCTACTCCCCTCCTCTTCTCTGCCCTTCTCTTGCGCCCTATGGAATGCCCGCTCTATCTGTAACAAACTCCCCTATATCCAGGACCTCTTTATCTCGCGTCACCTCCATCTGCTCGCCATAACAGAAACCTGGCTCTGCCCTGATGACTCTGCTTCAGTCGCAGCCCTGTGCCATGGCGGTTATCTATTTTCACATACTCCTCGCCCTGCTGGCCGTGGGGGCGGTGTTGGACTACTTCTCTCTCCCTCCTCCAGATTTCAACCCCTTCTTCCACCTCAATCTCACTGTTTTTCCTCCTTTGAAGTCCACTCTATCCGCCTTTCTCTCCTCTGCCTCTTCGAATAGCGGTCATTTATCGTCCCCCTGATAAGTCCCTTTCATCCTTTCTCAGTGACTTTGACGCCTGGCTTGCCTTCTTCCATGATCCTTCCTCCCCCTCTCTCATCCTTGGTGACTTTAATATTCCTGCTAATGATCCTTCCAACTCTTATATTTCCAAGTTACTCGCTTTAACGTCCTCCTTTAATCTCCAACTATGCTCCACCTCCCCCACTCATCAAAATGGTCACTGTCTTGATCTCATCTTCTCCTCCAACTGTTCACCTTCTAGTTTCCTTGCCTCTGATCATCCCTCCTCTGATCACCATCTTATAACTTTCACACTTAAATCTCCTCCCTCCCAGTCCCGTCCTATCCTATCTAATTTATCTAGGAATCTTCACGATATTGACCCTTCATCTCTATCCTCCCATGTTTCAAACCTCCTCTCTACTGTGGCACCATCCACGTCTGTCAACGAGGCTGTTTCTTCTTACAACAATACTCTATCCTCTGCCTTAGACACTCTTGCACCTTTGATGACCCGCCCTGTAAGGCGTACAAAACCCCAACCTTGGCTGACTTCTAATATCCGCTACCTACGTTCCTGTACCCGCTCCACCGAACGCCTCTGGCGGAAATCTCGGGCCCTTGCTGATTTCTTACACTTTAAGTTCATGCTGACCTCCTTCTAATCTGCTCTTCTACGTGCCAAACAGGATTATTATATCCAACTGATCAACTCTCTTGGCTCTAATCCTCGACTTCTCTTCACCACATTGAACTCTCTCCTCAAGGTGCCCCCTCCCCCAACTCCCCCTTCATTATCTCCTCAGACCCTTGCTGAATTCTTTCACAACAAGGTTCAAAAGATAAACCTTGCTTTCTCTACCTCACCAGCTCTCCCTCCACTAGTCCGTTCCCCTCTCTCTCCTTCCCCTCATTCCCTTTCCTCCTTTCCTGAAGTTACTATTGAGGAAACTACACTTCTCCTTTCTTCCTCAAAATGTACCACCTGTTCCTCTGATCCCATTCCCACCCACCTTCTTAATGCCATCTCTCCTACTCTTATTCCTTTTATCTGTCACATTCTCAACCTCTCACTTTCCACTTCGACTGTCCCTGCTGCCTTTAAACATGCTGTGGTCACACCTCTCCTTAAGAAGCCTTCACTTGACCCTACTTGTCCCTCTAATTACCGACCCATCTCCCTCCTTCCTTTTCTCTCCAAATTACTTGAGCGTGCTGTTCCGTTTCACCGCCGCTGCCTTGATTTTCTCTCCTCACATGCTATTCTTGACCCATTCCAATCTGGTTTTCGCCCTCTCCACTCAACCGAAACTGCACTTACTAAAGTCTCCAATGACCTATTACTGGCTAAATCCAGAGGTCAATATTCCATCCTCATTCTTCTTGATCTTTCCGCTGCTTTTGACACTGTCGATCACAGCATACTTCTCGATACCCTGTCCTCACTTGGATTCCAGGGCTCTGTCCTTTCCTGGTTCTCTTCCTACCTCTCCCTCCGCACCTTTAGTGTTCACTCTGGTGGATCCTCTTCTACTTCTATCCCTCTGCCTGTCGGCGTACCTCAGGGTTCTGTTCTTGGTCCCCTCCTCTTTTCTATCTACACTTCTTCCCTTGGTTCATTAATCTCATCCCATGGCTTTTCCTACCATCTCTATGCTGATGACTCCCAAATCTACCTTTCTACCCCTGATATCTCACCTTGCATCCAAACCAAAGTTTCAGCGTGCTTGTCTGACATTGCTGCCTGGATGTCTCAACGCCACCTGAAATTAAATATGACCAAAACCGAGCTTCTCATTTTCCCCCCCAAACCCACCTCCCCGCTCCCCCCGTTTTCTATTTCTGTTGATGGCTCTCTCATTCTCCCTGTCTCCTCAGCTCGAAACCTTGGGGTCATCTTTGACTCTTCTCTCTCCTTCTCTGCTCATATCCAGCAGACCGCCAAGACCTGTCGTTTCTTTCTTTACAACATCCGTAAAATCCGCCCCTTTCTTTCCGAGCACTCTACCAAAACCCTCATCCACACCCTTGTCACCTCTCGTTTAGACTACTGCAATCTGCTTCTTACTGGCCTCCCACTTAGTCACCTCTCCCCTCTCCAGTCGGTTCAAAACTCTGCTGCCCGTCTCATCTTCCGCCAGGGTCGCTTTACTCATACTACCCCTCTCCTCAAGACCCTTCACTGGTTCCCTATCCGTTTTCGCATCCTGTTCAAACTTCTTCTACTAACCTATAAATGTATTCACTCTGGTGCTCCCCAGTATCTCTCCACACTCGTCCTTCCCTACACCCCTTCCCGTGCACTCCGCTCCATGGATAAATCCTTCTTATCTGTTCCCTTCTCCACTACTGCCAACTCCAGACTTCGCGCCTTCTGTCTCGCTGCACCCTACGCCTGGAATAAACTTCCTGAGCCCCTACGTCTTGCCCCATCCTTGGCCACCTTTAAATCTAGACTGAAAGCCCACCTCTTTAACATTGCTTTTGACTCGTAACCACTTGTAACCACTCGCCTCCACCTACCCTCCTCTCTTCCTTCCCGTTCACATTAATTGATTTGATTTGCTTACTTTATTTATTTTTTGTCTATTAGATTGTAAGCTCTTTGAGCAGGGACTGTCTTTCTTCTATGTTTGTGCAGCGCTGCGTATGCCTTGTAGCGCTATAGAAATGCTAAATAGTAGTAGTAGTAGTGTGGGTACAGGAAAAAACAGGCAGCCAAAAAGAAATCCCATTTTGTTTAGTGAATCAAATCTAACTCTTTCACCCTGCGCAAATCATGATGTGTAATTAAACTCTGGAATTCGTTGCCAGAAAATGTGGTAAAAGCAGTTAGCTTAGTGGGGTTTAAAAAAAGGTTTGGACATCTTCCTAAAAGAAAAGTCCATAAGCCATTATTAAGATGTACTTGGAAAAATCCATTGCTCATTTCTATAATAAGCAGCATAAAATGTATTGTATTGTTTGGGGATCTTGCCAGGTACTCATGTCCTGGATTGGCCACTGTTGGAATCAGGATACTGTATTGATAGATCTTTGGTCTGTCCCAGTATGGCACTGTTTATGTTATTATGTTCTTATGAGATGTACAAGAATGAGATGAGGAGATGAAAAATGTTTAGCTTGCAGCAGCATTGGCAGGAGCTGATACCACTACATGCTTTGGATGTCCAGCCAATTAATCCATCCAAAGCCCCATACATTTTTGCAAAAAGATATGTTTTCAGGCCAGAGCAGAATTTCAAAAATTATTTTTCTATTCATAAAAACATTCTCAGCATTCCAGAAACAGAAAAGTACCTACTGTACCTAAATATATATGACACTTGCAAGCCTGAAGGCTATTGAAGTGATGTATATTCAGGTACAATAAGTATTTTTCAGGTCCTGGAGGAATCACATTTACAAAAAAAAAAAAAAAAAAGAGGTTTAACCTGTCACTTGGTTTATTCCAAAGGAGCAGCACAAAAAAAACAAACAAAAAACACTCCATGGTGCATTGGCTCCAAATGTGATTGGTTAGGGAAGGAAGGGGCATGTTCAGTTGACCACCATATAAGGAGCATAGAACCCTGTGAGGTGTGTGTAGTGATATAAGAGATGCAAGATAGGGAGGTTGTATAGTGCTTTCTGGGTCACAGTTAGAATTTTATATTGGATTCACAACTGAATAATGAGCCAACACTTGTGCTTGAGCAGGGGAGTAATAGGATCCTACTGTTTAGCATGTTACAGAATTCTTATTGCTAAGTTCTTGGCTGTCTGCAAGTGCTTGTTAAGACAAAGCTGCAGACCATCACAGTTAACATTACAGTAGTCCAGATGACAGGTGATTAGTGCATGGAGAAGGGATTTTTGAAAAGATACATGTAAGTAGGGATGGACACAACAGAACTGCATCAGTGCCCAGAAACATCTCTTAGTAAGAGTTGAGATCTATTTTTTGAATGACAAATATTGATCAAGAATAACATCAAGATTGGATTCAGCACTTGACCTAGAACTCGGGCTGGAGGTAGTCCTGAAATAGCGAGCAGTAAGCCCACATTGGGCTTACCGCCGATCTACAAAAGGACCCCTATGTGCTTTGAAAATGAGCACCAATATCTCATAGTGCCTTTGGAAATCAGTGGCTTGAGATACACATTTACTGCTCATTCTATAAACTTGAGTACTCAACTTGATGCATAGCATGCAAAGTTGCACACCCAAG
Organism: Microcaecilia unicolor; assembly: GCF_901765095.1. Lineage (NCBI taxonomy): Eukaryota > Metazoa > Chordata > Amphibia > Gymnophiona > Siphonopidae > Microcaecilia > Microcaecilia unicolor. The sequence continues at coordinate 51,172 of NW_021963741.1, read as the reverse complement.
TTATAGAATAAGGTTAGTTAGGCATATAACTTAATTGAATAATTATATGCTAATTTGCTCTAACAACCAATTTTCACCTTTCATTGGTGTTAATTGGTACTAATTAGCTGCTCTTAGTCGGTATTCTGCAAAATGTGTCTGTAATTTCCAAAGCGTACAACTGCAAGGAGGACATGGACTTCAGAGGGGCATGGACAGATCAGGGGCATGTCTGGCACTTATGCACATGTCTTAATAGAATACTTGCAGTATTCAAAATATGGCTACAAAACTTATCAATGGACTCAAAATGTTGATCACGTCACTCCTCATCTCAAAAAAGCTCATTGAGTACATATTACTCATTGTTACATATAAATTATTGTTATTGGTACTCAAAATTCAGATTTCTGATGAACCATCATATTTTGCATGATATTTAGTCCCCTATGTTCCATCTAGAGCCCTTAGATCCACAAAACTTCTTCAACTCGATATACCATCTTACAGAGAGATTCACCATGAACATGTCAGGCATGCTATTTTTTCGGTATGGGCCCCAGAACTCTGCCAAATGTGAGACATTCTCAATCTTTAGAGATGTTCAAAAATGATCTGAAAATATTTCTTTTTCAAGATGCTTATTCTACTAGCTCATGATTTCTCTACTTTTATTCTGAGGTCAGGTGTGGTAGCTGGGAACTGGAAGGAAGTGCAGGATACCTTTTGTTTTTTACCCATCCCCTACTTTACTATCATAAAATGGTATTGTCTCTCCTTCCCTAATGTGCATAGTGTGGTTTTGTCTAGAAATTATTTACTTTTTAATTTTTAGATTGTACCCTTTTTACTTATTTTAACTCTAGATTGTATACTACCTAGATGGAATTTCCTCTGGGTGGGATAGAAAATTTTAATAAACTTGAAACTGCTTAACTGCCTACGGTCAGCCACATCCATTTATAACAACCATTGAGCTACTGTAAGTACTCACACCTAAATTCAGGTGTGTAACTATGGAGTTATACTGGTATTCTTTAATGGCAGTTACATGCATATTTGCCATTAGAGAATACGTGCTTAGCGTGCAGCATCACACACCTGAATTCTACAAAGACACCCAAACTAATTAGTTAATGCGCCGTTAACAATTATTGATGTTAATTGGCAGTAATTAAGATTTACACATGGATCTGTCTATGTGCTGTTCTATAACACCATTCCTAAATTGTCTCACGAGCAACTCAAGGGGGGACGTGGCCAGGGGAGGGGCATGGGTAGGTCAGGGGCATTTCCAAAATGTAGGTTCAGTGTTCAAGGTTTATTTTATATGATAAAATGATATCGTCTATCATTAAAACAGTTAAGAGAGTAACAATGATAAAAACATATTTCAATGCAAGGAAAATGAAATTACATCATTCTAAGAAAGACGAAAAGCAAAACAGTAGACAGTGGGCAGTACTTTGCATTCCACAGCATGGCAGCACAAACTCTAGGCCTTTCATGATTCCTCAGAAGATATATGTTTTCTTAAAAAGTATTGGATGCTACAGAAGTCATTTGGACACTTTTATTGTCCACCTCTTTATATACTATATTTAGCTGTTTTATCCTTTTTGTTATCTTGTGTACCTGTTATATTATGTAAACCGCATTGAGCCTGCTATTAAGTGGGAAAGTGCGGGGTATAAATGTTACATTACATTAGTGATGTCATCTTTTAAATATGAATATACTCATTTACAAATGGCCAGTTTCTGAAGCTAGCGGACATTTTGCCGTCCTTGCAGAGGAAAGTCGAAACATGGCCGTGTTGGGTTCATTGTGTCTACATAATAAACTGCTGTTGATTATCTTGGAGAGTGTGGTTGGCTTCTTCCACTCTTGTGAACTACATTTGCTTGTAAGAAACCAGGGAGATTATTCCAAAGGGATGCTTCCATGACTGAAAATAGTCACAAATGTGTGCATAGCATATTTGATGAAAAGATGGGATGTTTAGTAAGTATTGGTGCATCAAACGCAAGTTCCTGTTTGATCTATAAGGAATCAGGGATGCAAATCTGATGTGTATCAGTGTAAGTATTTTATATGGCATTCTACGGGATACAGGTAGCCAGCGTTCTTCTTTGAATAATGGGGTCACATTATCATCTTTGTTTGTACCCCATATCATTTTCACTGCAGTATTTTGAATGTGTTGAAGATGTTTCTGATCTTGTTTACGTAGGCCTTGAAAGACAGAGCTTACAGTAATCTAGTCAACTTAATACAAAAGAGTGAGTCAATATGGTGCTCATTTTCAAAACAGATGGATGTCTTAAAATACCTAAAAAAAAATGTCCATCTGCTAAAATCATCCAAATCCTGATTTTGGAAAGTCAGAATTTGGGCATTTCACACTGCAGTTAATACAAATAGCAAGGTTCAGTGTTGTGGGTATGTTTTGGGAGGGACTAGGGAGAGCCCGAAAGTAGGATGTCCAACAGAGATTTTCAAATAGGATGAAATATCCATGTCTAATAATAAGGACCTTTTTATCTAGACCTGTTTTAGTCACGTCCAAGTTACAAAACATTGCTCTAATTGAGCAGCTGACCACTGGAGGTTGCTGTCCCCTTCCCTCTCCCCTGAAAGTGAAACAGGAAAGGAAAACCAGGCTGAATGTCAGCTGCAGGTATTATGACCATTCTGAGCAAAGCAGTAAGCAGGCCAGAGGAGTAGCCTAGTGGTTAATGCAGTAGGCTATGAACCAAGGGACCCAGGCTCAATTCCAGTTTCAACTTAAAAAATAAAAATTCTGAGCATTCCAGAAACAGAAAAGTACCTACTGTACCTAAATATATTTGACACTTGCAAGCCTGAAGGCTATTGAAGTGACGTATATAAAGGTACAATAAGTATTTTTCAGGCCCTGGAGTAATCACATTTACAAAAAAAAAAAAAAAGAGTTATAGTGAGGTTTAACCTGTGTCACTGGTTTATACTGCTCTGCAGTAACCACTAGGCTACTTCTCTATTCTTTAGGGATGTCTTTGTGGCCATATTTTTGAAACTGATGCCAGACAGATGTTCATGTGGCAGGTTATTTGTTGTTCAAAAGTTGGATGTTTCACTTTGGAAAATGGCTGTTCATTTTGGATGATTTCAGTGCAAAAACGTCCATCTCACAACCATAATCGAACAGGAAATCTAGGTGTTTTTCCTGTTTGATTATGACTGTGAGATGGCTGGGTTGTTTTGGATGTTATGAGCAGGACGGGGTTCTTTGGACTTAGACCTTTTTTTGAAAATTCCCCTCCATGCATAGTGATTTGTAATTCAAAAGTGGACGTACTGAACAAATCAATTTCAGTTTATAGAAGCAATTTTTCTTAATAAGGAAATAATACAGTGTCATTTACGCACCCAACTGCCATTAGTTGCATGCCAGCATTTATACCAGGTTTCAGCAGGCGTAAGTGTTGGGTGTGGGAATCCACACTAGACAACTCTTATAGAACTGGACCTTGGCACAGATCTTAACGGTCAAAGAAAAAAAGCACAACTGGACCTTCAAGACTGAGACAACAGGAGTCCTTTATTGAGATAAGACCCGACACGGGCCGTGTTTCGGCGTAAACAACGCCTACCTCAGAGGTCTAGGTTTAATATCAAGATACGCAAGTGGGGGCTTCAACTCCCCACCAGAGAAATATAAAATACTTCTATAAAACGCCGTAGGTCAGTGAAGACCACCAAAGTAATTAATAAAAACCCCTGTAGATAGCTGTCGGATTTCACTAACCGAAACACGGCCCGTGTCGGGTCTCATCTCAATAAAGGACTCCTGTTGTGTCAGTCTTAAAGGTCCAGTTGTGCATTTTTTCTTTGGATGTTTTTTGTGTATACTGTATTACCCCCTCTAGTTGCACAGATCTTAATGTTGCCATTTACCGAATCTGGACCCCAGTCCCTAACTTTAGGAAACCTGTAGAGAATTACCCCTTATTGGTTACCACCAACAACAAAAACAATGCCAGCAACTAGTCCTAAGTATGATAGATATTATACTGAAAGATGCCCCACATCAGGGATCACAAGTGCAGATGCACCATTCAGATATATGCAATGCTATAGGTATTATATAATTTGGTATAGTTGAAGCTCCTCCTATATTCGAAAGAGCAAGAGAATGACCCCGAAAAGAGATATCGGGCATTGTTATTGCTTGCACCAGAGGACGGCTAGTGCATCACTTATTGTTCATTATCTGGCGAAATAAAATACATTTGAAGATTTTTTTTTTTTCAGTAATGGACCCAGAGGCATCAAAACCTTGAGGTAGTGATTTTGGCTCCCTGCTCAGATGATAAAACCAAAGGTGGATTAACATATTGAACATATTTTCTTTGCATGGTTTGAATAAGGAGAGAATGTGGACTGTGTTTATTTCTTTATTAGGTTTTCTTTATTGTCCTTTTGAAAATAAAATGTGGAGTACAGCAAGACTAAGTCGATCATAGGCAACAGACAATTATAGCAGTGAAAATATTCAAACAGCATAATATGCAACTTACAATGTCAAGTCAACTGCTTAGATATTTTTTATTATTTGCAGTATATCAAATAAAGATGAAATGTGATATGTGAAAACATAACATGCAATAAAACATTTTAATAGGCAGCATAGGGTGTAAGCAAAGGTGGACCATATAGACAGATAAGAGAGGAACAGGAGAAAGAAAATAAGAGGACTAACTTAAATCAAGTTGCACTTAAGTCAGAAAGTTGCTTGAATATTATCTGAGCTAGGGTAGGAGTGGATAAACATGTCCTGCTATATAATATGTGCAGCTGGTGTCATCCCATGCGTGTGTATGTGTGCCTAGCAAGTTAGTTACTTCTTCCATTAAAGGCCTGGTTGAAGCATCAAGCTTTCACCTGCTTCCTGAAGTAGAAATAGCCTTGTGTTAAATGAAACCTTTCAGGGAGTGCATTCCAGAGTATGGGGGCTACTCTGGAGAAGGCTCACTGGTGAGTATCACATCATGTCCTTTGGAGAGGGTGTGGTTAGAGATATTCCTTGGGAAGGGTGGTTAGGGAGGTGTGTAGAGGGAGATCCTGTTCTTCAAGTACTCTTGGCTATGTCCTTTAAAGGCCTTGAAGACCATACACAGAGTTTTAAATTTAGCCCTATATTGTACTGGTAATCAGTGAAGTTTTTGCAAAAATGATGTGATGCGGTCGCATCGTTTACAACCGTATCAGTCATGCTGCAGCATTCTGAATCATCTTGAACTGGTGCAGACTCTCTGTAGTCACATCAGAGTGTGTATTCAGTACTTAACCAGCCAGATTAACTACATAAATAGGGTGACATAAAAGTCAGTTCTATCTTTATATGGTAACCTATAGCCAGTTAAGTGCTGAATATTGCACATAACTGGCTATTTATTAGCTGGCTCCGGAAACCCAGGAATTGAATGCCGGTGCTCAGGTCTCATTTACATTGGCCTCTCAATAAACTTTGTAGATATATATTCCTAACTCTGGGGAGCCTTCTTTTTATTTTCATCATTTTTTGGTAGTCCATTGGTCCACCCCTACTCCTGCTGCATTTACATGAGCACAGGTCTTTGGCTAGAGTAACTGTACGCACTATTGTGCATACACCTTAATAAAATGTATCTCACATGTATGTTAAAACGTTGTTTGTTCATTTTAAAATGAAATATTCAGCCAATGTTAATTGGGAACAAAATAATTCATCAGTAGAAGGCAGGAGGTTCTCTATTAGCACCAATTAACACTAATTTAAGCCAATAATTGACAGTTAATTTAATAATTGTCTGTTACGTGAATTTAATTTGCATGCTCAACTGACTTTATTCAATAAATTGCATGCACAAATTTGTGTGCTAAGCAAGTTTATAGGATTAGGAGGATATATGGCAGCATTCACGAGTTTAACATAAAACTTACAAGGACTTAAATATAAGTGGGCATACGCCACTACCTTCTCCTACAGAAGTACACAGATATGGAATGGGTTACCCCCAGCCCTAAAAACTATGGACAATCTAAGCAACTTTCGCAAATCTCTGAAAACACATCTCTTCAATAGAGCCTACAAAAAGAACCCTTAAAGACACAAAACACAAAGATTCCATCTTCTCTAATTCCTCATCTATCCTCTGTTTACTTTTGATTGTTTCCAATATCCTGTCATGACTTTGTCATTACAACACTGTAAGCCACATTGAGCCTGCAAATAGGTGGGAAAATGTGGGGTACAAATGCAATTAATAATAATAATAATAATAATAATAATAATAATAATAATAATAATAATAATAATAATAATACAGCTTACAATGATATTAACAGCATAACAATAGTGGCCTAGTGGTTAGAGTACTGGTCTTGATATCCAGAGGTGGCTGGTTCAAACCCTACTGCTACTTCTTATGATTTGGGGCAAGTCACCTACTCCTTCATTGCCTTAGGTACAAAATTAGATTGTGAGCCCTCCAGGGACAGGGAAATACCCAGAGTACCTGAATGTAACTCACCTTGAGCTACTACTGAACAGGTATGAGCAAAAATCCAAATAAACAAATAAATCAAATATAATAAATGAGGTAAACTTGGAAACAGCAAATTTAAACCTAACATGAAACAGTATCAAAAATATACACACTTAATGGCACTGCACAACAACATATAACAGAAATATAATAAATACCAATACAATAATAGACAGCATGGAAGAACATTCAAATAACATAACATAACATAGATATGATGCTGATGATGTTCTACAATACAGCTTACCATATAGCTGAGAGGCCAAGTGCAGACATATAGATGAGGACAAGATGGGTGATCCAGAGTCAGTTGGGATAATTAGATAGGTGGCTAAACTCAAGGTAAGTACTTTGTACAGTTAAACAAGATATAAGGAACTGGTCAGTTACAGGGTGTGCAGCAAGCTAGTCCAGGTGCAGAATGAGTGTATAGTCAGTTGCCACATGTATTAAAGGCTTGGGAGAAGAACCAGGCTTTCACCTGCTTCCTGAAGTACTTCAGAATGTGTATTTCAGAATATTTCCATGTCAGCATTTACATATACTTTGGCTAACTTGTCCTTTTAACCTGGGTTTGGAGGAGAGCTTGAGATGGTGGTGTTGGGGGGGGGGGGGGGGGGGGGGGGGATTTTGTTGTTCTAAAGTACTTCAAATTGCAAAAAAGTAGAGTTTTGGAGGACAACTTTCTAAGCAGCTTTTTGTAAAAGTCATTGCTTGCATGTGCATGTTGTAAAATCAGTACTCACATATGTAAGTAGCACTAATCACAGGTCCAAAATCCTACGGTGCTGCTCTTTTTAAAAACATTTGCTGTTGGTAACACTGCTTCTTACGATGTGCATCCATCCAGCCAGCCAAATAAATGTATTTCTCCCCATTCTATATGCATTTCAAATAAGGTTCAGCAGTCACTGAGGGATCTATATTCAGTGTGGTTTAAGTGAGCAGGTAAGTGAACAGGAGAGATTTCTGCCCGCTTAAACCATACTCAGCGCCCTGGCCCCAAAAGCTCACTTAACTAGGTAGTGCTGCCGAATACTAGCTCCGAGCACTGCCCAGTTACTGCTGGGGTGGGTCCATGGTCACAGTCAGGAAGGAGCTGGCAGTTATACGGGCACCAACCATATAGCTAAATGGACAGAGAGGACCACAGAAGAAGCTGCCCTATCATTGCCCACTTAGCTTTGCAGCTGCCGACTTTGAATATTGGCTGGCACCTGTATAACTTTTGGGTCAGCAGCTGATCATGGATATTCTGTGCCAGTGCCCAGACATATCCTGTCTGGGTCCTGGCACTGAATGTCTGAGCTTAATTCTACCCACTGCTGTCAGCGGCTTCAAAACCGCTGATCACCACAAGCTGAATAATGCAGGGTGAGTCTTTTAGAAAATACAATTGCAATTTTGAATGCACAAACTTAAAAGTATGTCTTTCAATCTGGACGTCCCACACAAAATTATCCTGTATATCTAAAATGGCAAGGGTTGATATTAAAAATCACATGCACAATCAGCATTAGGTGCAGAATATATAAATGTTTCTTTCCAATTTGCCATCCTGAAGAATGGATACATTTTGGTTATATATGTCACTATACAGCCATAGTTTACTAAGCCGCATAGGCGCCTAAGTGCGCCCAATGCACGCCAAATTGGAGTTACCGTCCAGTTACCGCATGGCCCTTGCAGTAATTTCAATGTTGGCACGCATCCGCTACGCGCATCCAAAAAATATTTTTTATATTCTGACAAGCGGCAGCTACGCCCATCAAGTGGCATTTGATGCGCGTAGACCATTACCGTCCAGTTACCACGTGAGGCCTTACTGCTAGGTCAATGGCTTGCGGTAAGGTCTCAGACCCAAAATGGATGTTCGTCAATTTTCATTTTGACGCTCGTCCATTTTCAGCAAAAATTTTTAAAAAGGCATTTTTTGTAGGTGCGCTGAAAAATGATTCTGTATGTGCCCAAAACACTTATCTACACTACCGCAGGCCATTTTCAGCACACCTTAGTAACAGGATCCCTTAAATAGCAGTATTTCAGTGGTGTGCTGGTAAATGTTTAACAACAGGCTCTCTCCCCAGTCCACCTCTGTGCCCCCCGTCCACCTCTGCGCCCCCCCCCCCCCCCAAATTGCAGAGCTGGCTATAGCCAGGGAGAGAGCCTGGGGGGGAGGCAATGCATTACTCCAGGAAAAAAAAATTAAATGATCCCAGGTTCTAATCTAATTCATGTTTAATGTGGCATAAAATGCCATAAATAAGTAAATAAATATAAACTTTTATTGTTGAGCACCTGATTCTCAAAGTGGACATATTCCAAACACTATAATGAAAATAAAATGATTTTTTTCTACCTTTGTTGTCTGGTGACTTTGTTTTCCTGATAATGCTGGCCCAGTATCTGATTCTGCTGCTATCTGTCCTCTTAACTCTGTTTCCAGGGCTTCCTTTCCATTTATTTCTTTACTTTCCATCTTTCTTCTTCATTTCTTGCCCTACATCCGTAAGTAAAAGCTGGGTCCTCCGCAAACTTGACTGTGCAGTGGATCCAGCTTCTGCCTATTTTCTTCATCCATGTGCAGTTTTTCTTCTCTCTTCCTTTTCCCTCATCTCATCTCCTTCCTCACTCTTCCCTCTCCTTCATCCATGTCCAGCAACCCTCCTCTCCCCTGCCCTCCCCTCCATCCACCCATGTCCAGCAACCCTCCTCTCCCCTGCCCTCCCCTCCATCCACCCATGTCCAGCAACCCTCCTCTCCCCCTGCCCTCCCCTCCATCCACCCATGTCCAGCAACTCTCCGCTCCCCTGCCCTCCCCTCCATCCACCCATGTCCAGCAACTCTCCTCTCCCATGCCCTCCCTCCATCCATCCATATCAGCAATTCTCTTCTCTCCCCTGCCCCCTCTATCCATCCATACCCATCGATTCTCTTCTCTCCCCTGCCCCCCTCCAGCCACCCATACCCAGTGATTCTCTTCGCTCCCCTGCCCCCCCACCAGCCACCCATACCCAGCGATTCTCCTCGCTCCCCTGATTACCACGTTATTGAAAGCCCTGCTTGTCTCTAGCCTTCCTTTCGAGTTCGTTCCCTCAGAGTCCTGCCCTCGTGGAAAGAGGAAATGATGTCAGAAGGCGGGACTCTGAGGGAATGAACTTGAAGGGAAGGCTAGAGATGGGCAGGGCTTTCAATGACATGGCTGCTTCGAGGGGAGCGAGGAGAATCGCTGGGTATGGGTGACTGGAGGTGGGCAGGGGAGCAAGGAGAATCGCTGGGTATGGGTGGCTGGAGGGGGGGCAGGAGAGCGAGGAGAATCGCTGGGTGGCGCAGGCAAACGAGGGCAGTGGTGGGAGGTGAGGTAAACGGGGTAAGCATGGTTTGTGGCACCCTCCTGCCATGCTTACCTCGTTTACCGGAGCCGGCTCGACCTGCAGAACAACTGGCTCGTAAGATGATAAAAAATTTAACAACCGGCTCTTACAAGCCGGTGCGAGCCGGCTCCAGCACACCACTGAGTATAGTGTAGAGTGTATGCATTCAATCATTACATATTTTTGCCTGTACACTTATGAAGACATCTAATACACAAAATTATTTCTATCGGAAGCAGTTTTACAAAACTAAGCAGACATAAAATACACTTATGCAAACTGGGTCATAGGATATGACAATGTATCCTCAAAATTGTTAAACATGTGGCGAGTCATATGTTCACTGTGGAACCTGGTTAAAGCTGTTTCTGTGTGGTAAGCAAATCACACTATATAGTTTGTATCTCGATGAATTTTAATTTTATACAACACATTAACTTCAGTTTCTTCGAAGTTTCAAAATGTCATCATGGAAAACAAACAAACAAAAAAAAAAGAACAAAACAGAACTTTTATCATTAGTTTACCACGTTAGCAAGTGTCTGGAGTTCTGGGCATCTGGAAATTTTGATGAGTTTGCTGAAAGATTGTTCTGAAAATAGTTGTAAGAACAGAACTCATCTACCCACTGTCTTCTAATTCTGATGCATACAATTCTTTTGTTCACTCTTTGGTTCTTTGTTTCTGTGTTATCTCCTGCTTCGGTATTGGTCTATCAGGAACCTAGTTCTGAAAGTCAAACCTTTTCCTGTGCTGGGCTTTTGGTCAATGGTTCCTCTTAAGATTTATACAGCCACACCAGAAGCTGAAGCTAGCAGGAGGAGGGGCAGAAGCTGAACCTTCAGGAAGCTGACCCAGAGGCTTAGGTGGACAAATGCACCACACACCTAGATAAAGTAGTGCTAGGAGGAGGGAAGGGGGTGGGGGGACAGGGTCAGTAGGAAGGGTTCACAGGTAGGTGGAGAAAGGGGGTGGCCATGGGAGGCAGCAAGAAGGGCATTTGCAAAGGTGCAATTGCCATTTTGTAGGCTGCTCCAGCAGGATCACCCGCCCCACCTGCTCCAAGTTCAGGGAGGTGTAGGGGTCATGTTACAGTATTTGGTGGTGGGTCCTAGTCAAAACCATGGGGCAGTCCCCCTCTTTTACGCAGTGGAGGCCACTGCCAGAGAAAGAGAAGGTCGGAGGTGTCTACCTCAGACTTGGATGGAATGGGGAGGCCGAAGGCATCAAGAAAGAGTCAACGTTTAAGAAGGGGACTTTGCTTTTATGGCAACCCCTATCGAGGAAGTGATTGTAACGCTTCGGCATGTCTACGGTATATGCCACAGGCGGTACAGGAACATGCTTCATGTAAGGCTGAAACAGTTGGAGCTGTGTGACCCAAAAGGCTATACACCCTGCCCAAATGCTCTAGATAGGAATTTCAATTCATGTATTTAATTGCTTGATATTGTAAACTACATGCATGAGTGTAACTACATGATACAGTAACTGTTTTGCATATGTAAGCAATATAATTTATTTATTTATTAGGATTTATTTACTGCCTTTTTGAAGGAATTCACTCAAGGCGGTGCACAGTAAGAATAGATCAAACATGAGCAATAGGCAATTAGAGCAGTAAAAATATTTGAACAACAATACGAAGTATGGCATGGTATAAGCCCCGTGAGAGATAAGATATTGAACGTGTGGTATGAACATAGAGAAATGAGGAGTGAAGGAGTCCGATATTGGAAATAATGTGTTTTCACAGGGTGTCTTAAGTTTAAAATAGACCAAAAGTAATACATGAATGGTTTTTCTCAGTAGGAGTTTTTTTTTCCATTGATGTTTCTATTGGTGATAATTAAATAAGGACCTATGATAAGATTGGCTCCACAAGATATCCTGGAATCCTTCTGAAACCCAAGGTTCTTATTCACCTGAAAGGGTGATAGACCAGGAGTGGAAGCGTTGAGGTCAGATTAATAACTGTATGTTCATAGGAGGGACACTTATGTGAAAATACATTTCAAAATAACCTTGGAATATACTAATAATCAGTGCTTTTTTTGTGCCGGTACGCAACGGTACGGCGTACCGGCACCTTTCTCTCTTCCTGTCCTCCGCTCCCATGATTTCCAGCGATTCTCCGCCTCTCCCCTGCCCTCCCATCGATGTGCAGCGATTCTCCGTCTCTCACCTGCCCTCACCTCTCCCATATCCAGCGATTCTTTGTCCCCCAGCTGTCCTCCTTCGCTGCCTGCCAGCCAGCGTCGGACTCAGAAGCGAACGGTGCAGGCAGCGATTGGCTGGCAGCGTCGTAGCTTCCCTCTGTGAGTCCCGCCTACAAGTCCCTGTTTCCGCATAGGCGGGACTTGCAGAGGGAAGCTACGACGCTGCCAGCCAATTGCTGCCTGCACCGTTCGCTTCTGAGTCCGACGCTGGCTGGCAGGCAGTGAAGGAGGACGGCTGGGGGACGAAGAATCGCTGGATATGGGAGAGGTGAGGGCAGGGGAGAGAAGGAGAATCACTGTACATCGATGGGAGGGCAGGGGAGAGGCGGAGAATCGCTGGAAATCATGGGAGGGGAGGACAGGGAAGAGAGAATTGCTGGACATCGATGGGATTGGAGGGAAGGGGAGAGAGGAGGGCAGGGAAGAGAGAATTGATGGGCATGGAGAGGAGAGAGGAGAATCGCTGGATGGGGAGGGGAGGACAGGGAAGAGAGAATTGCTGGACATGGAGGGGGGCAGGGAAGAGAGAATTGCTGGACATGGAGGGGAGAGAGAAGAATCATTGGACAGGGAGGGGTGGACAGGGATGAGAGAATTGCTGGACATGGAGGGGAGAGAGGAGAATCGCTGGATGGGGAGGGGAGGACAGGGATGAGAGAATTGCTAGACATGGAGGGGAGGGCAGGGAAGAGAGAATTGCTGGACATGGAGGGGAGGACAGGGAAGAGAGAGTTGCTGGACATGGAGGGGAGAGAGGAGAATCGCTGGGCAGGGAGGGGAGGACAGGGAAGAGAGAATTGCTGGACATGGATGAGAGGGGAGAGCAGGGGAGAGAGGAGAAATGCTAGAAATGGATGGAGAGGAGAGCAGGAGATAGAGGAGAATTGCTGGACATGGATGGATGAAGGAGTTGGCTAGGAGAGAGGAGAAATGTTGACTTGGATGGAGGAGAGGGGAGAGAGAATTATTGCTGGACATGGATGGAGGAGAGGAGAGAGGAGAAGTGCTGGACATGGATGGAGGGGAGGAAAGAAAAAAGAAGCTGCACATGGATGGAGATGAGGGAAAGGGAAGAGAGGAGAAAAACTGCACATGGATGGACAAAATAGGTATACAACTTGCAATGACAACACAATATGTACTAGAACATTATAATTGATAGTGAAGGGTAAGGCAAAGTTGTAACATATAGATGAGTAAGAAAGTAGGAAGAATTAGAAAGTAAGGTGACTGATCTGAAGAAAGTTGCACATGAGGTCAGAGAGATGGTTAAATATTATCTCAGCTAGTGTAGGAGTGGATAAACATGTCCCGGTGCAGTATGTGCAGCCCGAGTCACTCCTTGTGTGTGTGAGTGAGACTAACAAGTTAATTACTTCTTCCATTAAAGGCTTGGTTGAAGAGCCAAGATTTCACCTGCTTCCTGAAGTAGAGGTAGTGTTCTGTTAAGTGGAGCCTTTCAGGCAATGCATTCCAGAGTGTGGGGGCTACTCCGGAGAAGGCTCGCTTGCGGATATCACATCCTGTAATGTCTTTTGGAGAGGGTGTAATTAGTGAAAGTCTTTGGGAGGACCTTAGTGTCCTTGGCGGTGTGTGGAGGATCATCCTATTCATCAGATACTCAGGGCCATTTCCTTTCAGGGCCTTGAAGATCAGACATAGAGTTTTAAATGTAGCCCTGTATTGTACTGGTAGCCAATGAAGTTTTTGCAAAAATGGTGTGATGTGGCCACGTCGCTTGCAACCTTCTGTGAGTCTTGCTGTTGTATTCTGAATCAACTGGAGCCAGTGTAGGCCCTTTGTAGTCAGACCATTGTATAGTGCATTGCAGTAATCCAGTCTTGATGTTACCATGGCATGCACAACTGGGATAAGATTTACCTTCTCGATGTAAGGAGAGAGGCAGTGTAGCTGTCGCAAATAGTAGAAGCAGCTCTTGAAGGTTGCTTGGATTTGGGGAATCAGAGTAAGTGTTGAATCTAACTGCATTCCAAGGTTCCTGACTTGTGATTTGAGGGGGAGTTCATACTTCCCAAAAGGGATTTTGATATCAGGTATGTATCCACTTGTGTTAGGGACCCAGAGAAGCTGGGTTTTACTTGGGTTCAGGCAAAGTTTGTTGTGTTTAGCCCATTCTTGAATTGATGTTGACAAGTGATCAGTTTATTCAAGGCTGTAGGTAAGTCAGGTTCAATGGATATGAGTAGCTGCACATCATCCGTATAGATGTAGAACTGAGTGTCCATTGACCGAATCAGCTCAGCTAGTGGCTTGAGGTAGATATTGAACAGAATAGGTGACAGTATTGATCCTTGTGGTACCCCGCAGGTCAGTTCCCCTGCAGGTCAGAATGCTGTGGCCATAATAAATTCCACTGTTTTATCAGTTAATATTTCAAGTCTTAATATATGGAGTGTTCTGTGGTGTTGAAGGTTCAGTACCAGGGTGTCGCCTGCCCTGTTTGTGCTACTGATCTCTCTATAGGTTGTGCTAGATCTGCAATAATTTCCCAACCTCATGGGCCAGCAAGTACTGGTTGCAGAGCTGGAGCAAAGGTATTAGATATGGTCAGCAAACTTTCAACCTCATGCATCCCTGAGAGTCCTCAGTTATGTATCTTTCATATTAATAGGTCCTGGTCCCCCACAAGATTATTCCAGCACCACCCGTTTCAGAACAATCTTGTAAAAATGTATCAATGGACTTCACACTTTTAAATATTAAAAACATAATGAGGGCAATTTCCAAAAGCCATATTTATCCAGGTAAATGGGCTTTTTGAAAATTACCCCCCCCCCCCTCCCACCTGGAAACGTATTTGTTGGATGAGTGGTTCTGAGTGTGTAATTTTCAGTTTGTTTAGAGATTTCTTTTATTAGTAATTCCTGTTTGTGATAAGTGGCTGGGGAATGACCTCATAAGATAGTAAATAGTATTTAACGGGTTTAGGGCATTAAGCTCTTTTCTCCATGATGTGTTTGTGATGACACTTTTATTGCTCAAACTGAATTGTTTCTTTTTGAGATTGTTTTGTGATTTGTACAACTTTTGTTTAAAAATAAAATTAAAAGGAAAGAAAATTATACACCCTCTCTGTGGCTAAAAGTACATTCCGATAATTCTTTGAGTTAGTCTGAATCTCAGGATGTGTTGTTTTGCTTTGACTGAACTGTTTTTTGCCATCCTCTAGAAGCTGCTCCCCTCCCCCCCCCAGGTGATCACCTGGTTCGCCTAAAGGTTAAGCCGACCCTGCCTGGCTGCTGAATGTCATGTCCTTGAGAGACATCTCCTAGTAGCCCTAAGCAGAATCTGTTGTTCCTTCCTTTTAGTTGAACTCCACTCCAGGTTTTCAGGTTAGCACTGCCAAGTTTTTAGGGGTTAAAGAACCAGGATTCACACAGAGGCAGATTAAGGAAGCAGGCTGGCCACTACTCTGACTGTAAACTGCACCAGACGTGTTCATAAATGTGTTTAGTGTGTCTCAAATCTTTTGTCCTGATTTAGGAAACACATTGGGATGCTGCATGGATGTCACAATACGTGAGATCAGCAGCTGGCAAGTGCTGGGAAAATGCTTGCTGTATTTGCACAGACTAGACTGCTGTCAACAATCGATAATTGGGTTCCTGCAACTCAGGCCATCTGAGGGAGGCAGGGGGGGAAAGGACACTGGTTTGCAGGTGAAACAAAAGCTGGAAAGAGAGGGAAGAAGCGGGGTCAAATGCTCCATAAGGGGAAGAGGCAATGGGCATGTACTGGGCAAGAGAGAAATTAAGAGTTGATGGGAGCAAGGGGCGAGAAATGGGGGTTAATGAGAGCTGGAGAAATAGGAGGAGAAAGAAGATTGGAATATAGAGGTAACAAAACTGAAAGATATGAGAAAAGCTATAAGAAGTGATGTCAAAGATAAGAGGAGAAATGGAAATTGATAAGAAAAAGAGGGAGAGGAGGGAGGAGGAGAAGGATGGAGTTCATGTACCTTGCATGACATGAGAGCACACAGCCTGATCGTTGTTCCACTAGTCTCACTGAAATATAAGAAGAAAAATATTCCAAAATACTATAGAATTCTTCTGAAGCTATTTTATTGATTGGAACAGCATTCCATCCAAGAAAGTACAAGCTGGCAGGAAACCTGTGAAACTTGTCTTGGCAGGTCACCTCTCTGACAGTATCTCCAGATCTGACAAATGGGTCTGTGTTCTCTTGTCATCCATCACACAGGGGGTAATTCCATAACACTGTGCCTATACATAGACACCCAGAAGGCACCTGATAGGCACATTTTCTATAATGGAAAGTAGACACCTATATTTGTTTATAGTAACTGGGTATATACCCGGTCATGCACTCAGACATGAGCACTTACACTAGCCATAGAGTTTGTATAAACATATTTGACTATATTGTAACATAAATTATAAAACCACTTCTTTATGATTATATTAGGGTTACCATATTTGCGGATACATAAAAGAGGGCAGAAAAAAATAAAAATGGTTTCTACCTTTGCTAAATAAATATTTAATTGTAGTTAATGAACACACATCAAACAGAAGTAGACATTCTACTTTTCAAGAACTTCTGGATTTGAATTCCAGTGAGTCTGAGGCTGAGCCTAAGCATACTTATCATAAGAGAGCGTATCCCTTTGGCTGGCTTCTGAGATATGTGTGAAAGTCCATGGTATATGCTTAAAATTGTGCTGCACAAACAAAAGTCCATTGACAGATTTAAGCAGCAGGGGAGCAGAGAGGGGATCAGCAATGCCTTTTTCCCTCTTTAGCACCCCCATGTGTCCAGACTGACTAATAAGCCAGAGATGGTTTCTCTTATTACGTGGGTAGGGGTGTTGGTCATAGGCACATAAAAGAAAACGAGGACATTTCCCTAAAAATTAAAAATCCTGCAGGACGTATCTGAAGATGTCCTCTTAAAAGAGGACATATGGTAACCCTAGATTATATCAGATATAACTGCCTACATGTTTTCTTTTGTTTTATTTACAAATAAAACGATCAAAGCAGAAAGTGTCATTGACATTATCTGTTTTAAATAAAAGCATATTCCTATCCTCTAATCCTTACTGTCCTTTCAGTTTTCTATTTTGTCATCCATGACATCTGGCCTGGCTTCACTGGTTCAGACTCTATGCTGAAGATGGACATGTTACGCACTAGGTATGCATGGCATGGGTCGCTGGCTAAGGTAGGCTGAAACAAACCACAGGAGTCTGTGTGTCTGCAGACCTCCCTCTCTACTTCCTTGCCCTTGGTCTTACTGAGTAGCTAACTAGAAGAAATAATGTCATGACCCAGCATTTGCTCTTCCTCTTTGTGCTTCTCCTTCCTAAACTCATGTTTCCAGGCTTGTTCTGAGCAAAGAGATGTGGTAGCCATGTTAGTCCACTTTTAAAGGTAATCAATAGAAACAGAATAAAATAAAACGTAGAAAAGAAAATAAGATGATACCTTTTTTTTTGGACTAACTTAATACATTTTTTTTATTAGCTTTCGAAGGTAGCCCTTCTTCATCAGATCAGAAATAAGCAAATGTTGATAAATAAAAGTAAATATAAGTGAAACATCAAAGCATTTCAGTGACAGTCTCACAGGATGAGGGTGGGGTGGGTTAGGTGAGAGACAGGGAGGGCCGGGTGGATATTTTGACACCCACCAGACAGGACTTAATAAGGATCTGGGTTTTATTAGGAAAGGTATGGAAAACAGGTGTGAGGATGTTACAATGCCATTATATCGCTCCATAGTGCGACCGCACCTTGAGTATTGTGTTCAATTCTGGTCGCCGCATCTCAAGAAAGATATAATGGAATTGAAAATGGTGCAGCGAAGGGCGACTAAAATGATAGCGGGGATGAGACGACTTCCCTATGAAGAAAGACTAAGGAGGCTAGGGCTTTTCAGCTTGGAGAAGAGACGGCTGAGGGGAGACATGATAGAGGTATATAAAATAATGAGTGGAGTGGAACAGGTGGATGTGAAGCATCTGTTCACGCTTTCCAAAAATACTAGGACTAGGGGGCATGCGATGAAACTACAGTGGTGAAGGCGGTTAGCTTGGCAGAGTTTAAAAGATGGTTAGACAATTTCATAAAGGACAAGTCCATAAACCACTACTAAATGGACTTGGGAAAAATCCACAATTCCTGGAATAACACGTATAGAATGTTTGTATGTTTGGGAAGCTTGTCAGGTGCCCTTGGCCTGGATTGGCTGCTGTCGTGGACAGGATACTGGGCTCGATGGACCCTTGGTCTTTTCCCAGTGTGGCATTACTTATGTACTTAAAATTCTACTGCTTTGTCACCCTCTTACCACCATGCATATCTCCCTCTCCCTCATCCACCCAGCCCTCCCTGTCTCTCACCTAACCTACCCCACCCTCATCCTGTTAGACTGTCACTGAAATGCTTTGATGTTTCACTTATATATACTTTTATTTATCAACATTTGCTTATTTCTGATCTGACGAAGAAGGTCTACCTTCGAAAGCTAATCAAAAAATGTATTGTTAGTCCAATAAAAAAGGTATCATCTTCATTTTATTTTGTTTCCATTGATTAGGCTTGTTCTGGACACTGTAGACAAAAGAAAAAGAAGGTAAAGTCCCCACAGAAACACAGACAAAGAAAAGAGTGGTCAAACCAACCCCAAAAGAGGCAAGTGACCTGCAGTCCAGCAAAGTACAACACACTGAGCAGATCAGCACTCTGAAGAATAAAGTAGCTTTATTAAAACAAGAAAAGAGTGGTGACAACCAAGGGGAGGAAATGTTAGATATCTCAGGACGCCACCTCGTTTCAGAAATTTATTGTATTCAATAAAGATGATGACCTGGCACGATTATGTTTCGGCATGCTTTGTCTTCATCAGTTGTCCAAATGCTGTGAAATGCCATATCCTATATACTTAACAGTTCATAGGATACTCTCCAAATTCTATCAGAAGCTTCAGAGAGGACACTAACCCAAGTTATTTGCTCCTTAAACATGTTGAAGACTCTAACGCTGGTTGTGGTGCCCTAACACAGTATTATATAGGTTACCAAAGCTTACTCAGTAAAGCATGTAAAGCAGGGGCGTAGCCAGACACCCAATTTTGGGTGGGCCTGGGTCCAAGATGGGTGGGCAGACGAACCTCGCCCCGTCCCACAGGTGATTTGGTCTCTCCTTCTCTCGCCTGCATGCCATATGGTCTCTCAAACATCCTCCCTCTCCTGTGTACCTTTTAAATAGCAGATTTTCACCAGCAGCGAGCAGCAACTAATACACACTGCTCGTGTTGGCCCCACACCCTTCCCTCTGATGCAACTTCCTGTTTCTGCCTACACAGAAATACATCAGAGGGAAGGCTGTGAGGCCGGTGCAAGCAGTATGTATGTCACTGCTCACTGCAGGCGAAGATCTGCTACTTACAAGGTATGCAGGAGGGACACTTGTTGGGAGTTTTCGGCTGGTGGGGCTTGGGAATCCCTGCCAGCCACATTATAGATGTGTTGCTACTGGGTGGGCCTGAACCCAAAGTGGGTGGGCCTGGGCCCACCCAAGCCCACCCTTGGCTACGCCACTGATGTAAAGCAGCTCATTAATATGTAAACAGTAAAATGCAGCTTATGGTTGCAAACTGCTACCTGCATTTTAGCTGGTAAAATAACCCAGCTACTGTATCTGAATGTGACTTGCCTCAAGCTACAACTGAAAAAAGGTGTGAGCCAGGGACTGCCCCCCTCCCGGTCCTGCTGCTGCCCCCTGCCACTGACCTTTTCCCTTTAGTCCTGCATCTAAATCGGCTGTCTGCCACTGACACTGGAACTTCATTCTGCTGCGGCCCGTGCTTGTGGAATAAGGAAGTGATGTCAGAAGGGGGCGAGCCATGGTCAGTTTGCCCATGCCTTGAGCCACAACTGAAAAAACTGGTGAGCTAACTTGAGATCCCTTCACTGCCCTTTCTTTTACATAGAGCCCAACAAAATCTCTGACAATGCAGAAAGCTGTGATGAGCAGAAGTAACGTAACATAGTAGATGACGACAGAGAAAGACCTGTACGGTCCATCCAGTCTGCCCAACAAGATAAACTCATGTGCTACTTTATGTGTATACCTGACCTTGATTTGTATCTGCCATTTTCAGGGCACAGATCGTAGAAATCTGCCTAGCAGTAGCCCCGCCTCCCAACCACTAGCCCCACCTCCCAACACCGGCTCTGCCACCCAAGCTCCGCTAAGCTTCTGAGGATCCATTCCTTCCGAACAGGATTCCTTTATGTTTATCCCACGCATTTTTGAATTCTGTTACCGTTTTCCTCTCTACCACCTCCCGCGGGAGGGCATTCCAAGTATCCACCACTCACTCCATGAAAAAGTACTTCCTGACATTTTTTTTGAGTCTGCCCCCCTTCAATCTCATTTCATGTCCTCTAGTTCTACTGCCTTCCCATCTATGGAAAAGGTTCGTTTGCGGATTAATACCTTTCAAATATTTAAATGTCTGTATCATATCACCCCTGGGTATACATGTTCAGGTCAGCACGTCTCTCCTCATACGTCTTGTAACGCAAAACCCATACCATTCGTGCAGCTTTTCTTTGCACCGCTTCAATTCTTTTTACATCTTTAGCAAGATACGGCCTCCAAAACTGAACACAATACTCCAGGTGGGGCCTCACCAATGACTTATACAGGGGCATCAACACCTCCTTTCTTCTACATAAGTACATAAGTACATAAGTAATGGCACACTGGGAAAAGACCAAGAGTCAATCGAACCCAGCATCCTATCCACGACAGCGGCCAATCCAGGCCAAGGGCACCTGGCAAGCTTCCCAAACGTACAAACATTCTATACATGTTATTCCCGGAATTGTGGATTTTTCCCAAGTCCATTTAGTAGCAGTTTATGGACTTGTCCTTTAGGAAACCGTCTAACCCCCTTTTAAACTCTGCCAAGCTAACCGCCTTCACCACGTTCTCCAGCAAAGAATTCCAGAGTTTAATTACGCGTTGGGTGAAGAAAAATTTTCTCTGATTTGTTTTAAATTTACTACACTGTAATTTCATCGCATGCCTCCTAGTCCTAGTATTTTTGGAAAGCGTGAACAGACGCTTCACATCCACCTGTTCCACTCCACTCATTATTTTATATACCTCTATCATGTCTCCCCTCAGCCGTCTCTTCTCCAAGCTGAAAAGCCCTAGCCTCCTTAATCTTTCTTCATAGGGAAGTCGTCCCATCCCCGCTATCATTTTAGTCGCCCTTCGCTGCACCTTTTCCAATTCCATTATATCTTTCTTGAGATGCGGCGACCAGAATTGAACACAATACTCAAGGTGCGGTCGCACCATGGAGCGATATAACGACATTATAACATCCTCACACTTGTTTTCCATACCTTTCCTAATAATACCCAACATTCTAGTCGCTTTCCGAGCCGCAGTAGCACACTGAGCAGAAGGTTTCAGTGTATTATTGACGACGACACCCAGATCCCTTTCTTGGTCCGTAACTCCTGCTGGTCACACCTCTCTCTATACAGCCTAGCAACCTTCTAGCTACAGCCACCGCCTTGCCACACTGTTTAGTCGCCTTCAGATCCTCAGGTACTATCACCCCAAGATCCCTCTCCCGTCCGTACATATCAGACTCTCACCACCTAACACATACGTCTCCCGTGGATTTCTACTCCCTAAGTGCATCACTTTGCATTTACACGCCGATTTTTAAGCACGCTCCCCGGATTCTATATATAGCACCGATACAAGATTTGTGCCCAACTACATTGGCTAACAAACCAATTAGTGCCCATAATAGGGTGCTAACTGTTTGGATTTCCAGGCACATCTTGCTACATGCTAGTCTATAATGATGTGCACCCAAATCCCATAGTGCACACCCCAAAGGGGGTGTGGCCATGGGAGGTGCATGGGTGTGTCATTCCTAAAATTTGCACGCAATGTTATAGAACACCGGGAATATGTGCCCAAATTGGGCGCCGGGAATTGCACCTGTTTTCAGTAAGCATAAGTCCTGGCACCTGAATTTTGGTGGTAAAATCGGCACTCACTCAGTGTTATTCTATAATGGGAGCTCATCTTCGAGAGCTCATTGTGGAATAACATTGAGTGCCGATTTTTAAGTGCCATTTACTGAATCTCAACCATAGTGCACAAAGAGGTTCAGTGCAGAGGTTACATTGCATGATACACAAGTGTACAATATATTAAAATGAATGATAAAAAGGTATTCCTTCACAATACACAGAAATAAAAAGGGGATTTTAACATGTGCACAGTGCAAGAAATTCACCGCCAGGTCTGGGGCAGCTTAGAAGTGTTAGTCCAGAGGATTTGATGCCAGGTTTTGACATTTACTGCCAGTTTTATTTTTTTCTGTGACCATTTCAAATATCTGCAACTTTAAAAGAGAGAACAGGAGGGAACAGCTCTGTGAGTGTATCCAAAGAAAACAAAAAGTAGCAAAACACATCTGCCCATGAACCAGGATGTTCTTCTATAAATATAAGCCCAAAAGTTTATGTGCAAGAGATGTTTGTGAGGCTAATAATTATACGCAGAACAGTGGCGTAGCCATGAGGAGGCCTCAGGGGCTTGGGCTCCATCACTTTGGGGCCAAGTCTCTTCTAGAATTGTGGCATCCATGGAATGGTTGGCATGGATGGCCAACCCCACCAGCCAAAGAGGTCTGCTGCCCCAGCCCCTCCCCCCCACACACTTTCGTGCTGCCTGAGTAGTGAGGAAGTCAGTGAGTTTATCTTGTTGGGCAGACTGGATGGACTGTACAGGTCTTTATCTGCCGTCATCTACTATGTTACTGTGTTATATGTTATGTTACGTGCTTCAGCTGCTAATGCCAGCACTCCTGTGTACATTCAGTTCAGCAGCATGAACTAAGCATATGCGGGAGGGCTGGAGTCAGAAGCTGAAGCAGTCCAGTGTACAGCGCTGCACACGTCTAGTAGCGCTATAGAAATGATAAGTAGTAGGACAATGCTGCCATAGGGAGGGGGTGGGAATAAGAGCTGACAAGAAATGTGTGCCCCCCCATGCACCCCTTGCCCCCCCCCCCAAGAAATTGACTTCTGCCTACGCTCCTTCTTACTGCAGAACTTTTGTGTGCATGTGCTAAGCCCCCCCAACAACCTGGGAGCAATTTCTGAAGTCCACTGCAGTGCCCCCTAGGGTGCCTGGTTGGTGTCTTGGCATGCCAGGGGGACCAGTGCACTAGAAATGCTGGCTCCTCCCATGACCTGCATTTGGTCGTTTCTTAGATGGACGTCCTTGGTTTCAATTATCACCGAAAATCAGAAACAACCAAGTCTAGGGACGACCAAATCTAGGTACGACCAAATTTAAGGATTTGGACGTCCCCAGTGGCGTAGCAAGGGCGGTGGGGGCGATCCGCCCCAGGTGTCAACGGGTGGGGGGGAGTGCTCCATTCACCACCCCGGCATGGCACGGCACCCCCCCCCCCCCGGCGTGGACTCCCCCCCGGTGCAGCGCCTCTCACTTCCCCCCCATCCGACAGTCCCCACCTGCCTATCAGCTGAGCTCCGGAATCTGCAGCGCTGCTGACTGTAAAAGAAGAAAATTGTCTTGTCGTTGGCCCTTCCCGCACTGTGTCCCGCCCTCGAGGAAATAGGAAGTTACATCAGAGGGCGGGACACAGTGTGAGGGAAGGGCCAACGACGAGACAATTTTCTTCTTTTACAGTCAGCAGTGCTGCAGATTCGAGGTGCCGGGTGCACGGAGCTCAGCTGGTAGGCAGGTGGGGACTGTCGGAGGGGGGGAGAGTGAGAGGCGCTGTGCTGGGGGGTCCATGCCAGGGGGGGCACCATGTTGCACTGCACCCCGGGGGGGGGGTGCGCAGCTGCGATCCGCCCTGGGTGTCAGCCAACCACGGAATGCCACTGGACGTCCCTGACTATTTTCGAAATGAAAGATGGACATCCATCTTGTTTTGAAAATTTCCCCGCCCCTAGATCGAGACGTTTTGCGAGGACGCCCATATCAAAACATGGATGACCCTTTCGAAAATGCCCCTCTTTGTGTCTTTAATTTTAAGGTTCTCTAAACCTTTACTTTCAGCTATTAGTGTAGTGCCATCAGCATATCATAGGCTGTTGATATTCCTTCCTCCAATTTTGAAACCTCATTCATCATCTTCTAATCCTGCTTCTCTCATTATGTGTTCTGCATATAGGTTGAACAAACAGGGAGAGAGAAAGGCTTATGAATAAATTACTTTTAATAAAACATTTCACATATCCTATGGCTATCTATAAAGGCAGTCTGTTTCTGGTACGAAATCATTTTTGAAAAAAAATGCACTTCAGAACTCACCTCTTCAATTGCTTTTTATTGTGGCTGAAATGAGCAGTTTCACAAAATTTACACCTGGCTTGGAGTCAGTGCAAAAGCCGATGGGGAAATTATGTTGCGCATTCATGTGATTCCCATTGTAAAATGGATAATAGACAGATACACCCCTCATTCTATAATCTCATATGCAAATGTATGTGCCTTGTACATAATTGTGCCTGCGTAAATGATAAAATACTTGCAGTTATGTGTATACTGGTAAAAAAGGCCCGTTTCTGTAGGCAAGGAAACGGGCCTTAGGCAGGCAAATTTCCCCCCCCCCCCTCCGCGCTACGGCCCCCTCGAACCCCCCCCTTCCGCGAACCTGTCGATCCCCCTCCTGTGCCGGCGAAAACCGCTCCCCCCCCCCCGCCGCCGCTGTTGTGCTACCTGTGCTGACAGCCAAAGTGTTGTTCTGCCCTTCGCGTAGTCTCCTCAATCATTTTGTCTGGAAGTTCCTCTACGTGCGTCTGACGTCAGACGCACGCAGATAAACTTTCAGTGAAGATGATTGAGTAACCTACGCAAATGGCAGAACAGCACTTGGGCTGTCAGCACAGGTAGTGCACAACGGCGGCGGGGGTCGGCAGTCTGGGGGGGGGATCGACAGGTTCGCGGAAGGGGGGTTTGAGGGGGCCGTAGTGTGGGGGGTGACAGATGATTTCGAGACAGTAGGAGGAGTAGGGTTTACTCCTCCCCTTGCCTTGGAATCAGCTGTCTTGACGCCAGTGACGTCCGTGCGTGTCTGCCTCGCAGACCACCTCCAGCCAGGGAGCCACGGTCCCAAGCACAGAACGTTGGAGGTGAGAATTATTATATAGGAAGTGTCACCATTAATTAGACCATAATTGGCACTAGCAATAACATAATCACATAGGGTTCGATATTCAAAGTGATTTAACTGGCAAGAAACAGTTCCTGGCCAACTGAATTGTCTGATCAGGACTAACCACTAATTTTCCAGCAGCACCTAAATGGTTAGTGCCACTGAAAATAACTACTTAGCACTGAACTGAAAACCAGCTATTTTAGGGGCATTCTGGGGGTGGACTCAGCACTTGACCAGCCAGATTAACTGCATAAATAGGACTCCGTAGAAGTCAGTCCTATCTTTATGCGATAACTCATAGCCGGTTAAGTGCTGAATAATGGACTTAAGTGGCTATGCGTTAGCCGGCTCTAGAAACTCAGAAATTAAATGCCTGTGCCTGGATATGGCCCCAGCATTGAATTTCCAGGTTCAGCAAAATGCTGGTCTCCACCGGCTGAATATCGGGGTCCATAGTAGATGACGACAGTTAAAGACCTGAACAAGATCTGCGCATAAGCAAACTTTACATTCCAGTTCTTTTCTTTCTGTTGTTATTCTGTGAAAGGTTTGAATCCACTGTGCCAGTGCCTCTAGAAATCTGGAATCCATTAGACATTTATTTACTGTTGATATTGACTGGAGGTGATTTTTAAGTTAGTTCTGTACTATTAATAAAACCTGATTACTCCATTTTGCAACGTCAGACTATAAAATGCTACCATTGTCTTTTGCCTGTCCTCAGAATTCATAATAGTAAACATTCTGTTGCTATTATCCGATATCTTGCTCTCTTTTCTAAAGTCCATTATCTTAGCTTATCAGCATCCCTATTATGGCTTCTTATCTAGTACTGATATATCTTGAAATATGGTTTTGTACCCATATTAAACCAAGATATCAGCCAGGTAGGAGTCACATTTTTTAAGATCTAAGCCAGACAAGGAAATTATCACTATGGTGACCACATTATATTGCGTTCTATTCCATATTAATACACTTTTAGAAAGAGAGGAAAAATTCTCTCTATATGCAAGCCTTATTAAATGTAGACAGTAGCAGATGTTTATATTAAGGGCCCCCAATCAAAATATTGAAAAGGGCCTCCAGAGAGCAGGGGGATACACTGTAGTAGATACAGGAGCAGTTAGTTATAAGGGGGTACCTTCTCCCTGCAGGGCACGATTGGCTGAAATTTTAGGCACTGGATTCAGGTGTTAATCCATCAGACCATATGGATTTTGAACCTTACAGAAGTTTAATATCTAGAGTTTCCTTTGCCTATCTCCTTGTTTATTGAATCTTTCTTCTCTAGTTCTTTGCAGTTTTTCTCACTTTGTTGAATGCGGGTATGTTCCATTATGGTTATATGTTTCATTAATGTTGATTTGTTGGAGCCTGAGAAGACTCCTTAAGTATTTCATTGATTTGTTTTCGGGCTGGGAGTTAGGGACTCTATTAGAATCATAAATCTCCAAGATCTTGTCATGTCTTTAAATTCAAAGCAACAAAGGGATTTTTCCACTATGTTTGGGTTAAGTTTGAAGTCATGGGATAGGTACTGGTATTCATTAGTTTTAACCTGAGCAGGGTGAATTCCTCTTACATATAAAATGTTTATTCATTGATCCAACCTATTTGTCATATCAGTAATGCATAGCAGGATGGAGTCCCACATCACAACAAACAGAGCAAAACAGTAGGGCAATAAAACACAAGACTGGTTCTTGTGTTTTCTTGCCTCTACTGTTTTGTTCTATTTGTTGTATCAGCAGACCATCACTTAATATATGTAAGAGCCTCTTAACTAAACCGCGTACGGAGACCCTTTTAAAGGTGCGCCAAAACGTGGCCTGCGGTAGTGTGGGCACGTGTATTGGATACACGCTGGACCATTTCTCCACCATGTTTGGAAAAAAGGGTTTTTTGGGGGCTGGGAAATGAACATGTGTCAAAATGAAAACCAGCGCATGTCTATTTACAGCCTGAGCCCTTAATGCCATCCATTTACTTAGCGGTAAGGGCTCATGCGTTACCCGCGTGGTAACTATCTAGTGTGCACCAACTGTTGATTACCGCTGGGAATGCCCCCACAGTAGAAAATAGAACATTATTTTCAACTGCGGGTTTTCGGTGCACACCAAACTCAGAATTACCACCAGGGCACAGGCGCTAGCCGGGCAGTAATGCCAATTTGATGTGCGTTGCATTTGCATAGGCCCTTACGTACCTTTGTAAAAGGGCCCCTTGGTGTTTAACATGAGTTGCAATGAATGTTAACAAGATAGAGGGGCATTTTTGAAAGAACATCCAAGTCAGAACTGGGACGTCCTGGTCATAATGTCCAAAAAAAAAAAGTCTGTCTCACAGCCATTTTGAACAGGGAAAACATAAGAATTTCCTGTTCAAAAATATGGGAGAAGGATGTTCTTGTGCTGAAAACGTTTAAAATGAACAGCCAATTTCCAAAATGAAACATCCACAATATGAACGCCAAAAAAGCAGGCACAAAAACGTGCCTGGCATCATTTGTACCAAAATGGCCACACTGAAGTCCCTGCAAAACAGAGGGGCAGCCTAGTGGTTGTGGGGACAAATCACATTAGCCAAACCCCGGGAGAGGAATGACAATAAGTGAGAAGCATAAATAGACAAACAGGGCCAGATTCTATATAAGGCGCCTAAAAAATCCAGGCAGTAAACATTTCCACCTAACCGTATTCTATAAGCGGCACCTAGATTTAGGCGCAGTATAAATAATATGCTTAGTTGATATTCCAGTGCCTAAAACTACGTGCCTCCATTTACACCGATGAAAATGTGGTGTAAATCCCTGCGAATAGATTTTCTTGCACTAGGCCATATTCTATAACTATGTGTGTAAATTTGGGAATGCCCAAGAAACGCCCATTTCTCCACCAATAGCCATGCCCCTTTTGAACTGCGCACATTAGAATTTAGGTGCAGTTCATTACAGAATATACTTAACGAGTTGTGTGCATCAATGGCGTAGCTACATGGGGCCACGTGGGCCTGGGACCCTTCAAATTTCCTCTCAGCCCCGGGTTTTGCTGGCAGGGGTCCCCAACCCCCGCCAGCTGAAGCCTTCTCCAGCGCCGGTCTCCGGCGCCGCCTCGTTGCCTGCCCTGCTCTCTCTCTTTCCCCTCACAACTTGCACGCTCCTTTTAATGAAATAGAGGATGTGAGGGGGAAGAGAGAGCAGGGCAGGCAACGCGGCAGCGCCGGAGACCAGCGCTGAGGAAGACTTTAGCTGGCGGGGGTAGGGGATCCCTGCCAGCTAATGTATTTGCTGCAGCAGTGGGTGGGGAGCAGCAGGGTGGCGGGGGGCAGCGAGGCGGTGGTGGGGACGGTGGTGGGGTGGCAGACCAAAATGTGCCCCCCCACCTTGAGCTCTGTCTCCCTCCCACTGCGATGTCTGGCTACGCCCCTGGTGTGCATAAATTCTAATTATTGCCAATTAGTGCTCATTATTGCTTGTTAAGTGCTGATAAGCTTGTTAAGCCAATTAGGTTACGCACGTTCTTATAGAATACACTTGGATTTCGGCATGGATCTTTAGGCGCTCTATATAGAATCCGGCAGATAATGGTTACTTTAGGCACTCTGGAAAATTAGATCAGGACTTCTCACCTGCAATCCTTATTCATAGTCCGGATTTGTCCCCACATGGTCAGTGCAGTGGACTTTAAACCCAGGTACGAATCTCTTCTTAATTCCTTTATATGTTATTGTGAGTCCTTCAGAAAGAGAGAACAACCTCAATAGCCATCATGTTTGCAGGCACCTTATACTTTCAGTTACAGTAGATATTTCCATGTTCCAGGAAGGCTCACATATTTGTACAGAAATAAAAGAGTTTTTAAAGGGGGAGCTACACCTGGAACATGTTATTCAAAGTCCACTGCACTTACCACTAGGCTACTCCTTAGACTTGCTGCTCCTTTAGGAATGGCCATAATACTTGAAGCTGTCATACAGCCTGGTATCCACTGTCACTTTCATTTTTTAGGGGGGTGAGGGAGGGTCAGTAACCCCTGGGAGATGCAGGGGCCTTGCCTTCATCCCTCCAGTGGTCAGCTGCTCAATTAGGGCACCTTTTTGTCCCCTGGATGTGATTGAAAAAGGTCTAGATAAAAAAATCCTACTTTTTTGCCTTGGATGTCCTAACTTTGGGCCTGACCTTGTCTCACCCAAAGCACACCTCCAACAAACCCCCTTGCTATTTGGACAAACTACAGTGTAAAACATCCAGATTCTGCCTTTTGAAAATCACGATGTGGATGTTTTCGGCAGATGGACGTTTTTTGGTCATTTTGAAACGTCCATCTGCTTCAAAAATAAATGGGAATTTTTTACTGCACTTTGATTTACCATAGGTGACTCCCATGGTAATGGACTAATGTTGAATGTGACCCATCTTGTGTGTAGCACTAGTCCATCAACCCAGGAATTATTAGGCTGCTAAGCTATGGCCCGATGCACCAGGAGCCCTCAGTACTTCACCCGCTGGTCCCCAATGATCACTCATCAATCAGAATCCACAACTCCCTGCACAGCACAAAACCCTCCTCCCTCAGGAACTCCTATTCTTGGTAGAGCCTTCTCAGAAATGGCACTCCTTCCAGTGGTACTACCACTAGTGGGCCAGTAACAGGAGAATACCATTAGGGGAGCTATTCTCTGAGGAATTTCTCCTACCCACAAACCCACCACACCACCAGAGAATGGCTGGTACGCTCCTGAGGTAGGTAGAAGAATATTGTGGGTGGGCAGTCTGATGAGGGTCTTGTGTTCAGGGAGGTCTGATGGAGGGGCTTATGTTCAGGGGTAGTGACGATGGGGGAGAAGCTCCTGTTTTGGGGGTGAAAATGATTGTGTTCTGGCTGGGTGGTGATCAGGGGGCTTCTATTCCATGGGGTAGAGATGTTCAGGGGTTATTGCATTTGGGAGGAAGGAGGGCTCCTGATGTGCAGGCAGATGGTGATCATCGATGGATGGTAGGTGAAGCACTGCAGTCCTTTTTTTAAAATTTTATTTATAAATTTCACATTTACAATACAAGCATAAATTTGCAAAAGAAAAGTATTACACAATCATTCAATATCACAAAATTACAAAAAATTACTATAATAATACACACTTTTTCTACTGGTCCAAAACATAGAGGGGTACAGAAGACAGAAATCACACATGATAGAAAGCTAATGAAACACCACCTTCTAATGCTCAGAATTGCACAGGCTCTATTCATGAAGCTGGCTCCAAACCCTGAGCTAACTGTGGATCAGTAGACATCCTATTAGTAACAAAAATTGTCAATTGTGGATCAAAAAGATATGATTCTGACTTCCAATTTTAATCAGGCATTTACAAGAAAAACAAAGAAGTAAAAGACCACCTAATTGCTGTAATCTTATGGTGAACCAACAGAACCTGTTGTTGCCTTTTCTGTGTTGCTTAGATACATCAGGAAAAATACAGGAGTTCATATACACATAATCTTTAACCTTGAAAAACATAAGCATTAACCAGTCTCTGCTGATTCAAGTGCCAGCGTTACAAGCAGTGTTGCTGTTGTATGAGAACAAGCAGAATCAGATCGTTCCAAGAATTGTGTCAAAGCCAAACTATCCATAGAAATCTGAGGAGATTACAAATGCTTCTCAAAAACTCTCTTTTTTGCCGAAGGAAGATAGAACACCCTTGCAATTGGAAAAAGTATATAGTTCATAAGTACATAAGTATTGCCATACTGGAACAGACCAAAGGTCAATCAAGCCCAGCATCCTGTTTCCAACAGTGACCAATCCAGGTCACAAATACCTGGCAAGATCCCTAAAAAGTACATTTTATACTGCTTATCCCAGAAATAGTGGATTTTCCACAAGTCCAATTTAATAATGGTCTATGGACTTTTCCTTTAGGAAGCCGTCCAAATCTTTTTAAAACTCCGCTAAGCTAACCACCTTTACCACATTCTCTGGCAACGAATTCCAGAGTTTAATTACACGTTGAGTGAATAAATATTTTCTCTGATTCCTTTTAAATTCACTACTTTGTAGCTTCATCACATGCCCCCTAGTCCTAGTATTTTTAGAAAGCGTAAACAGACGCTTCACGTCTACCCGTTCAACTCCACTCATTATTTTATAGACGTCTATCGTATCTCCCCTCAGCTGTCTATTCTCCAAGATGAAGAGCCCTAGCCGCTTCAGCCTTTCCTCATAGGGAAGTCGTCCAATCCCCCTTATTATTTTCGGCGCTCTTCTCTGCACCTTTTCTAATTCCACTATATGTTTTTGAGATGCTGCAACCAGAATTGAACACAATATTTGAGGTGCATTCGCACCATGGAGCAATACAAGGGCATTAAACATCCTCATTTTTGTTTTCCATTCCTTTCTTAATAATACCTAACATTCTATTTGCTTTCTTAGCTGCAGTAGCACACTGAGCAGAAGGTTTCAATGTATCAACGATGACACCTAGATCCCTTTCTTGGTCGCTGACTCCTAATATGGAACCTTGCATGATGTAGCTATAATTTGGGTTCCTCTTTCCCACATGCATCACTTTGCACTTCCTCACATTAAACGTCATCTGCCATTTAGACACCCAGTCTCGTAAGGTCCTATTTTTCACAATCTCCCATGATTTAACAACCTTGAATAACTTTGTGTCGTTACAAAAGTTAATTACCTCACTAGTTACTCCCATCTCTAGGTCATTTATAAATATGTTAAAAAGCAGCAGCCCCAGCACAGACCCCTGTAAAACCCCACTAACTAACCTTCTCCATTGAGAATACTGACCATTTAACCCTGCTCTCTGTTTTCTATATTTTAATCCACAATAGGACACTACCTCCTATCCCATGACTCTCCAATTTCCTCTGGAGTCTTTCATGAGGTACTTTGTCAAACTCCTTCTGAAAATCCAGATATACAATATCAACTGGCTCACCTTTATCCACATGTTTGTTCACCCCTTCAAAGAAATGTAATAGATTGGTGAGGCAAGATTTCCCTTCACTAAATCCATGTTGGCTTTGTCTCATTAATCCATACTTTGAATATGCTCTGTAATTTTGTTCTTTATAATAGTCTCTACCAGTGCCGTAGCGAGGGTGGCTGACACCCGGGGCGGTTCGCCGCTGCGCACCCTCCCCCCCCGTGTGCAGCACGGTGCAACCCCCTCGGCGCGCACCCCCCCCTCCGGAGCGCATTCTTACCAAAGGGGGCAAGCGGGAGGGCCGCTCCGCCCCAAGTGCACGTTGCTGGGAGCTGCGTCGGCTCCGCTGGTTCCCTGCTCTCTCTGCCCCGGAACAGGAAGTAACCTGTTCTGGGACACAGAGAGAGCAGTGAACCAGCGGAGCCGACACCCCCCCCCCCGGCGGCGTGCACCCGGGGCGGACTGCCCCACCTCCCCCCCCTTCCTATGCTACTGGTCTCTACCATTATGCCCAGCACCGATGTCAGACTCACCTGTATATAATTTCCCAGATCTCCTCTGGTACCTTTTTTAAAAAAATCGGTGTTACATTGGACACCCCCCAATCTTCTGGTACCATGCTCAATTTTAAGGATAAGTTACATATTACTAACAATGCTTCCGCAAGTTAATTTTTCATTCTATCCAGTCCAGGAGATTTGCTACTCTTCAGTTTTGCCCCATTACATCCTCCAGGTTTATTGAGATTTCATTCACTTTCTCTGATTCATGAGCTTCTGGCACTGGTATCTCTCCCAAATCCTGCTCAGTGAAGACCGAAGCAAAGAATTCATTTAATCTATTTGCTATGGCTTTGCCTTCACTGATTGCCCCTTTTACTCCTCAGTCATCTAGCAGTCCAACCGATTATTTTGCCGGCTTCCTATTTTTAATATACCTAAAAAATTTTTACTATGTGTTTTTGCCTCCAACGCAATCTTTTTTTCAAAGTCCCTCTTAGCCTTCCTTATCAGAGCTTTGCATTTGACTTGACATTCCTTATGCTGCTTCTTATTATTTTCAGTCGGTTCCTTCTTCCATTTTCTGAAGGATTTTCTTTTAGCTCTAATAGCTTCCTTCACCTCACTTTTAACCATGCCGGCTGTCGTTTGGTCTTCTGTCCTCCTTTTTTAATACATGGAATATATTTGGCCTGGGCTTCCAGGATGGTGTTTTTTAACAGAATCCATGCCTGATGTAAATTTTTGACCCTCACAGCTGCTCCTCTAAGTTTTTTTTTTCACAGATCTTCCCATTTTATCATAGTCTCCTTTTTAAAAGTTAAATGCTAACGTATCGGATTTCTTGCGTATACTTACTTCAAAGCTAATACCAAATCTGATCATATTATGATCACTGTTATCAAGCGGTCCCAGCACCATTACCTCCCGTACCAGATCATGCGCTCCACTAAGGACTGGGTCTAGAATTTTTCCTTCTCTCATCGGCTCCTGTACCAGCTGCTCCACCAATTTGATCCACCCTATCACTACGATATAATTTGTACCCCGGTATGACAGTATCCCACTGGTTATCCTCCTTCCACCAGGTCTCAGAGATGCCTATTATATCTAATTTTTCATTTAGTGCAATATATTCTAACTCTCCCATCTTATTTCTTAGGTTCCTGGCATTCACATATAGACATTTCAAACTATGTTTGTTGTTCCTATTTACATCATGCTTAGTACTTGACAGTATTCATTTGCAATCTTTTGTCTGATTTTTATTTTTATTTAAGGACACCTGATCTAGTATGGTCTCTTTTGCAACCTCACTATCAGGATACCCTATCTTCCCTGTTTTGGTGATATCTTTGAAAGATACCTTATCCCGAACCATGCGCTTTTGAGCGACTGTCGGCCTTCCCCCCACCCCCACCCCCCATTTATAGTTTAAAAGCTGCTCTATCTCCTTTTTAAATGCCGATGCCAGCAGCCTGGTCCCACCCTGGTTAAGGTGGAGCCCATTCTTTCGGAATAGGCTCCCCGTTCCCCAGAATGTTGCCCAGTTCCTAACAAATCTAAAACCCTCCTCCCTGCGCCATTTCATCCATGCATTGAGACACCGGAGCTCTGCCTGTCTCTTGGGCCCTGTGCGTGAAACGGGTAGCACTTCAGAAAATGCTATCCTAGAGGTTCTGGATTTAAGTTATCTACCTAAGAGCCTAAATTTGGCTTCCAGAATCTCTCTCCCACATTTTCCTAGGTCATTGGTACCCACATGTACCAGGACAGCTGGCTCTTCCCCAGCACTATCTAAAATCCTATCTAGGTGATGCGTGAGGTCTGCCACCTTCGCACCAGGCAGGCAAGTCACCAGGCGATCCTCCCGTCCACCAGCCACCCAGCTATCTATTTGCCTAATGATTGAATCACCAAGTACAACAGCTGTCCTAACTCTTCCCTCCTGGGCAGCACTTGGAGACATATCCTCGGTGTGAGAGGATAGTACATCCCCTGGTGGGCAGGTCCTGGCTATAGGAGTATTTCCTACTTCACCAGGGTGATGCTTTCTTTCTAGGAGACCTCCCTCCTCCAAGGTAGCACAGGGGCTACCAGACTGGAGGTGGGACTTCTCTACAACATCCCTGTAGGTCTCCTCTATGTACCTCTCTGTCTCCCTCAGCTTCACCAAGTCTGCTACTCTAGCCTCAAGAGAACGGACACGTTCTCTGAGAGCTAGGAGCTCTTTGCTTCAGGCACACACATATAACCGCTCACCAACTGGGAGATAATTTTTAAACACATAGGGGCCCTTTTACTAAGCCGCGTAAGCTTCTATGCATGCCCAATGTGTGCCAAAATGGAGTTACCGCATGGCTACTGCGTGGCTCTTGCGGTGATTTCATTTTTAGCACACGTCCGATATGCATGGCCGAAAATTAATTTTTATTTTCTGCTGCGCATATTGGACACAAGCCAAATGGCTTTTGGTGTGCGTAGGTCATTACCGCCCAGTTACTGCTTGAGACTTTACCGCTAGGTTAATGGCTGGTGGTAAGGACTCAGAGCCAAAATGGATGCACAGCAATTTTCATTTTGCTGGATGTCCATTTTCTTTTTTTTTTTTTTAATTTAAAGTTTTCATTTTCATTTATGCATATACATAAAGTCAGAAATACAGAAATAAAATTTTCCAAGAATTACTACTCAACAAAGGGAAAAAAATACCAAAATTATTAGACCACAGCATATTGATCCAAGATCAAAGAAATCTATTAAGGAAATAATAAAAAAGAAAAACAAAGGCGGAAGAATTCTCTTTGAGCGCAGCCGATCATAGCTTACAATTCAAGGCATGAATCTCTATTCTTTACTAGCAATAAATTCTTGGAGCTTCTCAGGTTCAAAAAAAATATAATTCTGAGAGTTAAATATTACGACAAATCTACAGGGATACTTAAGGAGGAAGGAGCCTCCAATACTAAGCAACCGAGGTTTCAAAGTTAAAAAAACCCTTCCTCCTTTTTTGAGTATCCCTAGACAGGTCAGGAAATACTTGAATTTTTGCACCTAAGAATTCCTCATTCATATTACGAAAGTATAACTTAAATACGTTATTACGGTCAAGTTCAAATGCAAAGGTCACCAACATAGTAGTTCTTTCAGTTATTAATTCAAGTGAATCCTGAAGAAATTCAGTTAAGATCATTCGTGGGGTTTCCCCCACTCCTGAACAAATACCAGATATATATTGAGTCTTAGTTATTGGTGGCAAATTCTCCTCTGGAATATGTAAAATCTCTTTCAAATATTTCTTAAACATCTCCAAGGGAGCAAGTAAAGGAGATTTAGGGAAATTCAGAATTCTCAAATTATTCTTTCGAAGTTGGTTCTCTAAATGTTCAATTTTCCTATACTGAATATTTCTTTCCTTGGATACTAAAGCGGAAAACGTTTTCAAAGTTTGTACCTCACTGTCCAAAGTCTCCATTTTGGTGTCCTGAGCTTCAAGCTTGGCCTTGAAATTTTCCTGAGTCGTTCTGATCTCCGTCAGTTCAACTTGCGTTATACTTGAATTTTTTTTCAGAGTAGTGTTCATGCCTTGAATAAGATCCCATAGCGTTTCTAGGGTAACTACAGCAGGTCTAGTTGGAGTCACGAGATCTCCCATTGGCGGCTCCTGCGTTGGCAGATTCAGAGACAGAACAGATCGAGTCTGTCCCAACTGCTCCGCTATCCCCGCTGGCGAAGAGGTGGCGACGGGGCCTCCTATTACAGCGCCAGGGGCAAAACCATCTCCAGAACCCACCTGGCGCTGTTCCACCGACGCAGCCATCACGCTGACGGGTTTTCAGGGGAGCTGTATGAGAGGGAGGGCTCAAAGAGACTCCCTCCAAGCTATGCTCTGGCAAAAGCGTCGGAGGCATCGAGGCGCTCAAAGAGGATCCCGGCGTGCATACCACAATCACGTCCAGGGTTCCCTGGCGCTTGGAGGAAGACTCCACCGGCCTTGAGGAGGTGAGTGCGGGGCATTTCCCCTTTCTTTTCCCCATATCGGGTATCAGAAAGGTCCAATGCGCTGAGGTGTCTCTTGGCGTTCAGGAGGTGCTCACACACACATTCGCCTCAGAGGCCATCTTGGATCCCTGGATGTCCATTTTCGACAAAAATTTTAAAAAGGCCTTTTGTACAGGTGCGTTGAAAAATGATTCTACGTGCATCCAAAACCCGCGCCCACATTACCGCAGGCCATTTTCACTGCACCTTAATAAAAGGACCCCACAATCAGAAAATT
This sequence comes from Microcaecilia unicolor, assembly GCF_901765095.1. Taxonomy (NCBI): domain Eukaryota; kingdom Metazoa; phylum Chordata; class Amphibia; order Gymnophiona; family Siphonopidae; genus Microcaecilia; species Microcaecilia unicolor. Next base: position 14,075 of record NW_021963741.1, on the reverse strand, counting down.
CTTTATTACACCAGGATATTTTTTATGTCTGTTTTTAAGTTTTTAGCAGATAGTATGCTGTTTAACACAAGGCATGCTATATTGAATGATTATTTACTACCTGAGTAATCTGTTTATTATACTATTCTGGTTGCTGTACATTTTGATATTTGCTTTGGAGCCCTCTATGAGATTATACCGCTTCTATGCTGTTCCTTAATAATTTTAAGTGCAAGAATATTCATACACTATCTTATATGTCCATTCAATATTATTCAGTTTGGCATTTTCTTATTCAGGCAGACTTCATTGTGTTATCTACCACTGAATTCCTTTATGACTTTATATGAATACATATATCTAGAGCAACCATCGGTATTAGTATGTATGTTTTTTGTTTTTGAACTTTTTGCATTAATTTATTTAATTATTATATCTTGTTTTTATGTTTATTAATGTTCATTTTTATCAATGATATTTTCAATGTTAATATTTTTAGTTTATTTCACTTACATTGACTATAATATAAATTTCTGCGAGTTGCTGTTAATAACATTATTTTGGAAGTCTGTACTCTACAATTATTCATAATGTTTGATATATATATATATATATATATATATATATATATATGTTTTTAATATTTTTATTATATATATATTTTTTATTATTGACTTTGTAAGTTGATTTATTATATCTTTAATCTATAGACTCCTGAAGCAGGCCCTCTGTGGCCAAAACACAGCCATGTCAAGTCTACGATACTTGTCATTGATATTGGAATAAATAATTGCACTACATCATTTGTTTGCTGGACTTTTGTGTCACCTTTGCTGTTTGTATTTCTGTTTTTGTGTGCAAAGGTTTGTTTTTCCCTTCTTTTTTTGTTTACCTTTATTGTATGGCCATAATGTGACTTGTGGTGTGCACCTGGTGCTCAGCGCAACCTCTGTTATGGTTTATACTTAGTAATGAGCTGCTTTATATGCATTTGCCTGCTTTACATCTCATTACTATCAGGCTTATTTTCGAAAGAGAATGACACCCATCTTTCAAAACAAATCGGAAGATGGGTGTCCTTCTCATAAGGTTGCCGAAATCGGCATAATCGAAAGCCAATTTTGGGCATCCCCAACTGCTTTCCGTCGTGGGGATGATCAAAGCTCATGGGGGCTTGTCGGAGGCGGGACTTGGGTGTGCCTAACACATGGGCATCCTCGACCCATAATGGAAAAAGAAGGGCGTCCCTGACGAGCACTTGGGCGACTTTTTGGTCCATTGTTTCTTACGACCAAGCCTCAAAAAGGTGCCAGAACTGACCAGATGACCACCGGAGGGAATCGGGGATGACCTCCCCTTACTCCCCCAGTGGTCACTAACCCCCTTCCACCCTCAAAAAATAGTTTAAAAATATTTTCTGCCAGCATCAAATGTCATCCTCAGGTCCATCACAGCAGTATGCAGGTCCCTGGAGCAGTTTTAGTGGGTGCAGTGCACTTCAGGCAGGCGGACCCAGGCCCATCCCCCCTACCTGTTACACTTGTGGTGGTAAATGTGAGCCCTCCAAAACCCACCAGAAATCCACTGTACCCACATGTAGGTGCCCTCCTTCACCCCTTAGGGCTATGGTAGTGGTGTACAGTTGTGGAGAGTGGGTTTGGGGGGGGGGGCTCAGCACCCAAGGTAAGGGAGCTTATGCACCTGGGAGAAATTTCTGAAGTCCACTGCAGTGCCCCCTAGGGTGCCCGGTTGGTGTCCTGGCATGTCGGGGGGACCAGTGTATTACGAATGCTGGCTCCTCCCACGACCAAATGTCTTGCATTTGGTCATTTCTGAGATGGGCTTCCTCAATTTCCATTATCAGCGAAAATCAGGGACGACCATCTCTAAGGATGAAATTAAGTTCGAACTAAATTTCGCGATTTGGGCATCCCCGACCATATTATCGAAACGAAAGATGGATGCCCATCTTGTTTTGATAATATGGGTTTCCCCGCCCCTTCGCCGGGATGTCCTGGAAGGACATCCTCAGGAAAACTTGGGCACCCCTTTCGATTATGCCCCTCAACGTCTCATTAATCCATGCTTTTGAATATGCTCTGTAATTTTGTTCTTTATAATAGTCTGTACCATTTTGCCCTGTACTTACTCTTCCTCCTAACTGTTCTACTTTCACCTATGAAAGAGCCTCATATGTAGCTCAGATGAATTTCCCGATGTAGCGGGGTGTAGTAAATACTAAATAAATTTGGAAACAGTTAACGCAGAGGTTTTGCAGTTACTGTGGGTTAACCAAAACCTTAGTGCAGCTTAGAGAATAGGGTCTTTAATTTCTAATCTATTGCCACTCATTCAGTATTGTTTGTAGGTTGTGAAATAAATGAATTGTCCTCTATGTATGTTTTCAGTGCATCCTATAGTATTAGCGGTGGATGCATGTCATATTATTAGTCAAAAGTGCAGACAGTATTGAAGCTCCTGGTTAAATATCTTTGGTTATATGATTTAGCAGTTTCCTTTGCTTTTCTTTCTATCAATAGCACAGCATGATCTGACAACTGGGCAGGATTCATTTCTGTAACTGAAACTGTCAGAAAATTCTCAAATGTGATTAAGATAAGACTCACTCTTCTGTAAGCTTTTAAATTGCAGAGGTAATATGCACATGAAATTGTTTCCAAACATCCTCAGTGGAAACGTTTCTCATGGTTTGATCAAGTAGTTTAGTAGCACACATTAAATCACTTTGAAAGATCAACCCCTAAGGTAAATGGCCAGGAGAGACTCCTGTCCATTTTAAATCACTCGTCCAGGGGTAACCACGGATGTAACTGGCTAGTGCCACTCAGGGCCGCTGAGAGGGGGTACAGGGAGGGCAAAATTCCCCAGACCTGGCCTCCAAGAGAGGTCTGGTGCTGGGGTCTGTCTCTCTCCTGCTCCTGTTGGGACCCGGGTGATTGCATTAATGCACACAGGAGCAGGAGAGAGACAGACCCCAGTGCCAGGCCCCACTTGGAGACTGGGGAGGTGCAGACGAACTGACGCAGGAAGGAAGGGATGAGGGGGCGGTGGCGGCCTGAGTGAGAAAGTGAGTGAAGGGTGGCGGCGGCAGCCCGGGCCCAGCTCTGTCTCTCAGTAGCTCTGGTGCCACTGAGGATCCACAGTTAGCAAATGTGTGGGTGTTCCAGGGTGGAGTTGGCACTTAATGCGGTTTAAGTGCCGCTATTCAGCGCTTAACTGTATAAGGTAACTGCATATATAGCACTGCATACAACACAGTCCTATCTTTATGTGGTTAAGTGCTGGACTCTTCCCTTAATCGCGTAAGTGAAAGCTGGTTGCATATGCCCAAATTTTTGATGCTGGTGCCTGGACATGGCCTGACATTGAATATCCAGTGATAATTCCAGTGGCGACCAAAAAACCCTGACCACCACTGCTGAATATTTACCTCTTAGGTTTTAGAGATGGGCTGTGTCTAGTTTTGAGTCTAATTCTAAACTGAAACCATTCATTGCTGTATATGGGGTAGGAAACTGGCCTAGTTAAAGAATGAAGTTTGACAGTCTCTGGGTATTCTCTGCTAGGATGCCAGGAGATCACAGCATAATGTCTCTCGCCTGCTTAAGCTGATTGCATATCTCTCTGCTTGATCCTTAAATAACATCTTTTAATGTGGCTCCATAATTGCGTTTTTAATATTCTTATGTTTATTAATAGAAATGTTAACTTCACAACAGAGAAATTAAATACGTTCAATACATTCATCACAAGTCACTCATCTAGAGTATCACTGCTACATTACTAAATATATAGCTCAACCAGATATTTATACACTGAGGAGTAAATGGCCAAAGGCTAAGACCGGTCGATATTCAGCGCTATTTATCTGGCAGGAATGACTCCTGGCCAGTTAAATTGCACTTAACCAGCTATGCGCTAATATTCAGTGCAAGATAGACAGTTATCTCTGCTGAATATTAGCACTTAGCACATAGCAGCTAACCGGCTATATTGTAAGGTATAACCAGCTAACTACAAATATTCAGCTCATTACCAGCTAAATTTAGCGGCCAAGTAGAACCGCTGAAATAGCAGTCCTATCTTTGGCCACTATAAACTTAACCGGCCAGCGCTGGATATTAACTTGGCCAGTTAAACCAGCTGAAAAAAAAACAGATATTCAATGCAGGTCACCAGAAACAGATGGCATTGAATATCCAGACTCAGTGCCGATCATGCGGCTCCTGCAGCCTGAATATTGGCCGGCTTTTACTCAGGTAAATACTGAGCTTGTCCGCTGAAGTCATACCTGAAAAATAATGGATTTTTGGTCGTTTGAAAGTATATGCAGATTTTTCCTATCACATAAAGGGAAATGGGACTTGATATACCGCCTTTGAGGTTTTTGCAACTACATTCAAGGTGGTCTACATATATTCAGGTACTTATTTTGTACTAGGGGCAATGGAGGGTTAAGTGACTTGCCCAGAGTCACAAAGAGCTGCAGTGGGAATTGAGCTCCCAGGATCAAAGTCCACTGCACTAACCATTAGACTACTCCTTCACTCCACCTGGGGGGAGGGGAATTTGGAGGCAGCTTTGGAAACAATGCATATATGCGGTGTCTGGAAAAAAATGAGACCCCCCCCCCCCCCGACATTTCCCCAAATAACCCAAAAACGTCTAATGCAGCAGAAACTTCTGCCTGAAATTTGAAACATTTCTATGGATTTCATTTTTTCAACAGGATGAAGCTCCAGCGTATTGTGCTCGCAAAACTGTTATGCTCTTAATTAATTATTATTATTATTTGTTACATTTGTATCCCACATTTTCCCACCTATTTGCAGGCTCAATGAAACCCCAGAATTCACTGAGCCAGCAGTTCAGGGGTGTCTATGACTTTGTCCATATATCAAGGTTGAAAAAGGACACTTTGAACACAAATTATGAATTAACTATGAAAAACCCATTATACTGATGTATTTTCAAATCTCATACTAAGGGGTTGTTTTACTAAGTTGTGCTAAAAAGTGGCCAGTGGCAGTTATAGCGTGTGGGTTTCCCTCGTACTCCGCCAATATTTAGTGCAGCTCAAAAATGGCCAAATTTCAATTTGTTCTATTAATCTTATGTGCTAATTTCCAAATTAGCACAAGGCCATTACTGTAAAATAGGGTTAATTTAATTTTTGATAGATATAAATTCGGGGGTTCTAAATGGGTTTTGTGTGAGAGAATTGTGAGGCGGCTATTGAGGATAATAGGATTGGAAAAGTAAAACCATGGTGCAGTGGACATGGTGAGGCATGTTTGATCTGGTGAATATGATATTGTTTGGTGTAACTTTTACTATTAATGTCCAATAGATAGTATTTTTACATTAACGTCTATGGGAAAACAAAAAAATAAAAAGGAGATTTAGTTTAGTCAGATAGAATTCCAAATTGAAGAGGAAAAAATGGGGTTCTAAAAGGTCATTTTTATTGGCTGGGAGCTCAGCTGTCCAAGCGGAGTCTCCTTTACCTTGGAAACAGCTCTGCGGGCAGTTGTGGTGAAAGTTGAAGTGAGAAGAGGTGCAGTGTTTGATGTCTGTGACTGGAAATGAAAAAGTGAGGTTTAAACTGTTTAAAAGCAGATCTCAGTGTCTGAAATTACATTTGTGACATTGCTTTGGATGTGATGGTCTGTGGTATGTTGGGTGTGTGAAGGAGTTTGAGTTTAGGTGCAATTCTGTCTCAGTAATAGTGGAGATATTTTGTGCTGTATGTGGTCAAGATTGGTGTTAGTGCCTGAGTAAGATAGAATTAGCACAGTGATAAAATAACAGTGTCACATTAGTACATAAAATGGTAAAAGCCATGGTTTTTGAGTCAATTAAAGCTGAAAAAGTTACTGGTTTTATTTAGTTTTAAGGGAGAAGGAAGTTGTTTCCTGATAATATTAAAAGGAAATTAGAAAAGACACAAATTGTGAGAGGGTGAATTTAAGTGTGATTTGTGTCACAGAGCATAAAATGGTACTGAGTGCGTTCTTAAAAACAGTGAGTGCATGGCAAATACCCAACATAGGATAGGGAAATAAAAGTCAAAGGTCAGGCGGGGAAGTGAAGAAAAGTCTGATTAATTTTATTTTCAGTAGAGAACTGAGTCCCAGTATTTTTGTGAATTTATTAATGACACCTAGCAAAATTCTGTTGGAAAAGTTAAGGAGTTAGGGTTTCCCTCCCAATTTTATTTGATTAAAAGTGAGGTGTAGGAGGAAGAGGACTGTGCAGGACCATACTCTGAAGATTTTCGTCTGGGCCCCCACGCAAGAAAGAAATTATTATTATAACAAGCTACAGTGAAGGGTTTCAGCTATAGCTAAGTAACATTTTAAAGAAAACTTGATCAAAATTAACTTGGATAAGAAGAGACTAAATGAGATACATGAGTTTGTTGGGAAGTTCATTTTTCTTGTGAGTTCCCTGTGAACACATAAATAGTACATACAAAGAATCAAATCCTTGACAATTTGAAGAAAAAAAACATTTAAGCATTTTAAAGTTTTAAAGAATATGTAAACTCTTCTGATTGGTGTTGTTATCTTCTGTGGTTTAAACTAATTCTGTTAAGACAACAAAAGAGGACAAAAGTACATTGTTGTAATTATTCACTTAGAATATTTGTATTTAAGCATTTAAAGAAGAAAAGAAAAAGTATTGTTATGTTTACATTTCACAGTAAAATCTTTTCCATAATTTGTGAAAACAAATAAAAAGAAGTTGTAAGTTTTTGAGTTTGGTTCTTTCCGAAAAAGGATAAATCCTATATTTAGTTTTATTTCCTCTTTCACTCTTTGAGGGTGAGAGACGTGGCTAGTTTATTGTACCCTTTCTCCTGTTTCAGGCTGTGTGTTTCAAAGTTATTGGCACGACTACCAATAGCGGGTATTCTGGATTACACACTATCATAGATCCTGCCTGAATAGAGGGAGGGGTTACATTGTTACAAGAAATGTTCACAGTTCTTAATATGATATTTAAGAACAGGGGGAATTGCTCGGAGCATGTGCTGTATTTTTATATTTTAAGAACATGTGCTGTATTTATAAGTTTTAAGATACATATTTTTGTTTAAGAACATTAACCTGTACTGCAAGGCTTGAGAGCATGGCACTAAATTTTAAAAGTGACCATGTGCCATCAGAACATAAAAAGACCATATAATTAGCTTTAGAAAGATTTATTTACAATACAGGTTTCAGTAAATAATGTTGCAAATGAGAGGTAGCCTTATAAAAGGATCTTGTTACAGGAGAATTTGTGCTTAACACAAGGCAACAGGTTTAAATCAAAGTTAACTTACAAGCAGGGGCGTATCTGGACTCCGGCGGTAGGGGGGGCCAGAGCCAGAGGGAGGGGGCACATTTTAGCGCCCCCCCCCGCCCCCCCCCCGCCGCCGCCGCCGCCGCCGCCGAGCCCCCACCGCCACCAATAACTTAGTCTCTCCACCCCCCTCCCGCCGCCAACCCTCCCCCGCTGCCGTTCTTACTTTTGCTGGCGAGGGACCCCAACCCCCGCCAGCCGAGGTCTGCTTCCACCTGCCGCTGCCTTCAAAACTTCTTCTTCAGCCGGCGGGGGACCCCAAACCCCCGCCAGCCGCCCCGCGCTGTTTAAAATTCATCTTCGGCCTCCGTGGCCGTGCTGCTGGGATAGGCGGCGCTGTTGAAATCCACTTCGGAGTCTGACGTCGCAGCACGTACAACGTACAACGACGTCAGACTCCGAAGTGGATTTCAACAGCGCCGCCTATCCCAGCAGCACGGCCACGCAGGCCGAAGATGAATTTTAAACAGCGCGGGGCGGCTGGCGGGGGTTTGGGGTCCCCCGCCGGCTGAAGAAGAAGTTTTGAAGGCAGCGGCAGGTGGAAGCAGACCTCGGCTGGCGGGGGTTGGGGTCCCCCGCCAGCAAAAGTAAGAACGGCAGCGGGGGAGGGTTGATGGCGGTAGGGGGGTCCAGGGCAAAATCTGCGGGGGCCCAGGCCCCTGAGGCCCCACGCAGATACGCCCCTGCTTACAAGTCCTTGTTACAAAGCATGCTGTGGTCCAGCTGAGTGAAGAGCCATGTGGCAGAGGCAGATCCTCACAGCAGTCAGTGATGGGAGAGAAGTGCAGCAGAAGAGAAAAGAGTCTGTGTTTTAGGGAAGCAGCTCCTGCTTTTTATAGTGTTATTTAGCAGAGAAACATGATCGCATGACCTGTGGGCATTTGCTTCCTGGTTGCATTGATTTGTGGGTAATTTGCAAAGCATTGTGGTCTAGATGCACTGACTCCTGGGTAAATTGCAAAGGATCATAGTCTTACACTGAGTCTTGGGAAATGTAGTTGCAGAGGAGCATGGTCTGATAGTTGATGGGGGGAGAGGGGGCAGATACACATCTGATAAGATTTGTCTGAGGTAGCCAGCTGTATTTCTATAGATGATCAGTGTCTTTTGTTTTAGCCCCAGCCTGAATAGGTAGGTCGGCTTTCAGTCTGAGTCATAGGTGGAGTCTTTTGTTAGGTGCAGACTCTGTGTCTTCTGGTGTCTTTGATTTTTTGTGGTCTTGCAGGCAGGCTCCTTTAGAAGGATCTTCCAGGTGGGAGGGGAAGAGGAACTGGACATATCTTTGAAGCAGTTTCTTATTTGTTTCTAAATAGCCTCTTGTTGAGGGTAGTAGATGTGTTAACGGCTTTAGGTAACCACCCAGCCAAGCTTTTGTTATCAGTAGTTACCAAAGGGGGGGAAAGGGGGGGGGGAATGAAAGCCAGACCAGTTTATCTGCTGCAGTTTCAATAAGTCTTCAAAGTTGTATTTTTATATTGGTATATATTTGTATCTGATTCAGCACAATCAATAGTTCTGCTACATATTTCAATAATTCTGACAATTAAACTCATATCATTACAACATTACCACCTGAATCGTTTCCACCTCCTATTTAGAAGGCGGTAAGGGCTCACGCACTACTCATGCAGTAATCGGGTAGCGCATGGCAATGTGTCCACACTGCCTGCTTATCACCGGGAATGCCTTCTCCCCTTCCTCCATGCTAGAAAATAAAAATTATTTTCTAGTGAGGGAAACGGCGTGTGGCAAAACCATAACCATTGTAGGGCACCTGGGTGCCTGAGAGCAATCAGTCTGCTGTTATGTAAGGTCCCTTTGCCTTACTTAAAGGATGAGTAAGTAAAGAACAGTAACACGCTACTGTTAAGAAGGGTTACTGTGCATGTAAATTGCCACTGGTTCCATTATTTTCAATGGTGTTTATTCGTGTAAAAATATGAGTAGGATCTGAGTGACATGAAGATTGTTGGTGCTAAAAACAGCTGATTGTTCACACCTTGAGACAGCTGAAATAGTGAAACTCTGGCCACAGTCGGTGTGACTGATTCGCAGAAACAGAAAGTGCATTTCAACGTCTTTTTTAAGACTAAGCTATGTGTTTGATATCTTTATGATATTGTCAATTTGTTTGGAGGGATCCAGTTGAAATTAAACTCCTGTGGAGTTTTAGCAATTCTTTGTGAATTCCATTTTACCCAGAAAGATCTTCATTACAGGTGGAGGCGAGGGCGTTGAGGTTTTTTCCCTTTCACATTTATTGTACTCCATGAGAGTGGATATAGTATTTAAAGTACTTTGCACATTTTATATGAGAGAGAATTTTGTGGAACAAAAATATGCGTTAACCCACATTATCTAGTAGCATCCATTACTGCTCCTGAATGAATCGTCTTTTAAAGAAAGATCCATTCCAAAAAGCTAGGAGGAAGGGGGTGGGGGAGGCATATTCCAGTCAGTCCTTTAGATTGTTATCATGTGAGCTATGTCAGTAGAGGAGGCACAGAAATAAAAATTAACATATAAAAGGAAAAAGAGCTGTATATTCACTAGAAGCAGTGGCGTAGCCAGACAGCCAATTTTGGATGGACCTGAGTCCAAAGTGGGTGGGTACATTTTTTCTGTCCTACACCCTACCCCCACCTCAAAATATAAATTACACTTTCTGTGAAGATGGTCAGAATTCTCTTTTATCAAGCTTGGCAAGCAGCAGCTTCGTCCCTAAGTCACTGATGCCAGCACCCCATGCACATATAGTTGTCGGTGGCTCAAGGATGCTGTCGTCGACTGCATAGCTTGGAGAAGGGAGTTCTGGCTGTCTTTGGATGAATTCTACAACTGGGGATGCTTGGGGATCCCCACCAGCTATACATCAAGGGTCAGGACTGATATTAACCGTGCTAGAGCCCAAGCCAGAAAATAGAAGAGAGCCCCCCCCTTCCTGAACCCCTCTTCTCTCTGCTTCCCCTCCAATTTTCCCATCTGCCATTACTATCACACCACAGAGGGTGCAGGAGTGCACACTAAGAGGGGCATAATCGAAAGGGACGCCCAAGTTTTGTTGAGGACTTCCTCGCAAAATGTCCCGATGGAGGGGCGGGCAAACCCGTATTATCGAAACAAGATGGACGTCCATCTTTCATTTCGATAATACAGTCAGGGATGCCCAAATCTTGAAATGTAGGTCATCCTTAGAGATGGTCGTCCCTAGACTTGGTCGTTTGTGATTTTTGGCGATAATGGAAACCAAGGACGCCCATCTCAGAAACAACCAAATGCAAGTCCTTTGGTCATGGGAGGAGCCAGCATTTCTAGTGCACTGGTCCCCCTGACATGCCAGGACACCAACCGGGTACCCTAGGGGCACTGCAGTGGACTTCATGAAATGCTCCTAGGTACATAGCTCCATTACCTTGTGTGCTGAGCCCCCCCAACCCCCTCCCCTAAAACCCACTACCCACAACTGTACACCACTACCATAGCCCTTATGGGTGAAGAGGGGCTTCTAGATGTGGGTACAGTGGGTTTCTGGTGGGTTTTGGAGGGCTCACTCTTTCCTCCACAAACGTAAGGTAGGGAGGGGGATGGGCCTGGGTCCACCTGCCTGATGTGCACTGCACCCACTAAAACTGCTCCAGGGACCTGCATACTTTTCTGTGATGGACCTGAGTATGGCATCTGAGACTGGCAAAAAAAATATTTTTAAAGATGTTTTTTGACGGTGGGAGGGCATTAGTGACCACTGGGGGAGTAAGGGGAGGTCATCCCCGATTTTTTCCGGTGGTCATCTGGTCATTTTGGCCACCTTTTTGTGCCTTGGTCGTAAGAAAAATGGACCAGGTAAAGTTGTCCAAGTGCTCGTCAGGGACGCCCTTCTTTTTTCCATTATGGGTCGAGGACGTCCATGTGTTAGGCATGCCCAAGTCCCGCCCTCGCTATGCCTCTGATATGCCCCTTTGAACTAGCGCCGTCCCTGCAATGGAAAGCAGTTGGGGACGTCCAAAATCAGCTTTCGTTTATACCGATTTGGACGACCCTGTGAGAAGGATGCCCATCTTCCAATTTATGTCGAAAGATGGGCACCCTTCTCTTTCGAAAATGAGCCTGTAAGTGGCAATGATATCAAAATGCTTGCTAACCAAACACACTATGAATCAATTTATTGCATCAACATTTGTAATTTTTGTTTAATTTTTAAAGACAACGAGGCATCATATATGGCTCTAAAATAAACTACTGGATCTCCTATAGCACACAGCTATTCTAGATCCGAAGCTCTCCAAATTGTCTTAATCATTTGCATCCAATGTCTTATTTTATCTTTTACATCAAAATGCACTTCTGCAACAAACAAAAAAAAAAAGAAGACAACAAAACAGCAAGCAGTTCACATATCTGAGAATGCAGATTACAACACTGTAGAGACTTGATCAACACACTGACAGACCCTCACCAAATACAGAACAAGGGATCAAAAATTAGAAATAAAAATATTTAGACAAAAATTGAGCTGGGAACCTCAAGAAGATAAATCTAGTACATACACTGGAGAAAGAAAAACAGAAATGCATTTCCTTTTCTACTGAACATAATACAAAGACATTTACTATGCACATTTCCCGAAGCTAACATATTCCTTTTAAAGCATTCAAAATAAAATTATTTTTTCTATCTTTGTGGTCTTTACATCTTATTTTTCCATCATGTTGGTTCTGATTTCTCTTTTCTGCTTTCCTGTCTGCCTTCTGCTAATTCTCCTTCAAGTGGCTGCTGTTCATTTGTCTTTTCTCCTCTCTCCTATTCCCTCACTACACATGCCTCTAACATAATGATTGTTCCTTTTTAGCTCTTTCCTCTTTTTTTTCTTTTCTGCTCTCTGTCAATTCAAATTTCACCCTCTATCACCCTTCTCCTCCTTTTTTACTTTTCAGCCATGGCCATCTATCAAATTTCCATCTTCTCTCACCCAGTAGCTCTCCCATTACCCATCTAAACCTTCCCCAACCCTCAGTTTTTTTTTTGTTACATTTGTACCCCGCGCTTTCCCACTCATGGCAGGCTCAATGCAGCTTACATGGGGCAATGGAGGGTTAGGTGACTTGCCCAGAGTCACAAGGAGCTGCCTGTGCCTGAAGTGGGAGTCAAACTCAGTTCCTCAGTTCCCCAGGACCAAAGTCTATCACCCTAACCACTAGGCCACTCCTCCACTCTCTTTCATCTTTAATCTAATCCTCATTACCATATTTCTACTCTCTGTAATCAGTATCCTTTCATTCATTTCCTTGCCACCTCCCCCTGGCCTGTCCCACATGATTCCATCATCCCCTCCACCCTTCTAGCCCAGCAACTGTTCCCTCTTTCTCCCCATCTCCATTCTCATAGCCTGACATCTCTCTTTCCCTTCTCTTTTCCCTCCTGCTCATTCCCCAATTTCTCCAGCATTTCTCCTTCTCTCTTCCCTCACTCCCAATGTCCAGCATCTCTCCATCACTCCCTTCTACTCCTGGATCCAACATCTCCCTGATTCTCTCCTCTCCTTCCCTCTCATCTTCCTCCATGCACAAAATCTATCCCTCTCTCCCATTGTCCACCATCTCTCTCTTTCCCTCCTTTGTGCCCAAAATCTGTCTTCCCTCTCCCCAATGCAGCATTTCCCCTTCATCCTGTCCACTACCTTGTCCAACATTTCTCCTCTCTTCCCATGTACCATCTCTTCCTCCCCTCCACCCTATGTCTAACATTTACCCCTCTCTCACCCATCTTACCCTCCATGTAGCATCTCACCCTCCTCTCCACCCTTATGTCCATCAATTCTCCCCTCCTCTACCCATGTTCAACAATTCTCCCTCTCACCCTTCTCACTCTCCATGCAGCCTCTCGCCCACCCTCCAACTCTATGTCTGTCTTTCACCCTCCATATATCATCCCTCCCCTCCACCATTATGTCCAACAATTTTCCTCTCCCCTCCCATGTCCAACAATTCTCCCTCTCTCACCCCTCTCACCCTTTATGCAGCATCTCTCCCTCCCCTCTCATCCTTATGTCCAACATTTCTACCTCTCTCATCCCCCCTCACGCAGCCTCTGTCCCTCCCCTCCAACCCTATGTCAACATTTCTCCCTCTCTCACCCCTCACACCTCCATGCAGCATCTCACCTTCTCTCATCCCTCTCACCCTCCATGCAGCATCTCACCCTCCCCTCCACCCTTATGTCCAACAATTATCTCCTCCCCTCTCATGTCCAACAATTCTTCCTCTCTCACCCCTCTCACCCTTTATGCAGCATCTCTCCCTCCCCTCTCATCCTTATGTCCAACATTTCTACCTCTCTCATCCCCCCTCATGCAGCCTCTGTCCCTCCCCTCCAAACCTATGTCCAACATTTCTCCCTCTCTCATCCCTCTCACCCTCCATGCAGCATCTCACCCTCCCCTCCACCCTTATGTCCAACAATTATCCCCTCCCCTCCCATGTCCAGAAATTCTCCCTCTATGACACCCCCCTGCCACAACATCTCTCATTTCCTACCCCATCACATAACTTTCTACGATCGGGTTCCTGGCAGCGGTAGCGACAGTTTGGAAGAAAGCAGGCTGGGCTCCCATGGTCCTGCATCTCCCCCCCCTTAAGCGTCACTCTTGTGTGAACAGGTATCCGGCAGTGGCAGCGATTCTCACATGATGCCTGAACTAAGCCGGAAGCCTCCTTTCTGCAGCATCCTGC
>NW_021963740.1:0-58311 GCF_901765095.1 Microcaecilia unicolor | reverse complement strand
TGCTTTCATGCTGGTTTGCTTCCAAGTGTTATAATTCTACTTTAGATATATTTTGTTCAGTACTTGAAAATGAGGATTCTGCTCTTTACTGAGGTAAATTCTAGGCATTCCAACCTTGTAACATTTCTCTGCTTTTCTCACCGATGGTGCTCCATTGAAATCTACAGAGAAATGAATGTTTGTTAGACTGGCAGTTTCATAGGAAGAAACAGAGATGGATACAAACCTTGTTTAGCTACTGCTTGGCTGTTCTGTAGACTGAAATTAAGTTTCAAATCATGAGATCTTCAAAAAGATCACCACTTTAGTGGAGGAGTGGACTAGTGGTTAGGGTGATGGACTGTGGTCTTGGCGAACTGAGAAACTGAGTTCAATTCCCACTTTAAACACAAACAGCTCTTTTTGACTCTGGGCAAGTAACACTATTTTCATGCTGGTTTGCTTCAAATTGTTATAATTCTACTTTAGATATATTTTGTTCAGTACTTGAAAATGAGGATTCTGCTCTTTACTGAGGTAAATTCTAGGCATTCCAACCTTGTAACATTTCTCTGCTTTTCTCACCTATGGTGCTCCATTGATATCTACAGAGCACTGAATGTTGGTTAGACAGGCAGTTTCACAGGAAGAAACAGAGGTGTATGTAAAGATCTCCACTTCAGAAAATGCCAGTTACTTTGCAAACCCTTTGTTAGAGCTGCTGTTGTAAATTCAAAATCTGCTTTCATGCTGGTTTGCTTCCAAGTGTTATAATTCTACTTTAGATATATTTTGTTCAGTACTTGAAAATGAGGATTCTGCTCTTTACTGAGGCAAATTCTAGGCATTCCAACCTTGTAACATTTCTCTGCTTTTCTCACCTTACCATTGAAATCTACAGAGCACTGAATGTTTGTTAGACTGGCAGTTTCATAGGAAGAAACAGAGATGGATACAAACCTTGTTTAGCTACTGCTTGGCTGTTCTGTAGACTGAAATTAAGTTTCAAATCATGAGCTCTTCAAAAAGATCGCCACGTTAGTGGAGGAGTGGACTAGTGATGGACTGTGGTTTTCGCGAACTGAGAAACTGAGTTCAATTCCCACTTTAAACACAAACAGCTCTTTTTGACTCTGGGCAAGTAACACTATTTTCATGCTGGTTTGCTTCAAATTGTTATAATTCTACTTTAGATATATTTTGTTCAGTACTTGAAAATGAGGATTCTGCTCTTTACTGAGGTAAATTCTAGGCATTCCAACCTTATAACATTTCTCTGTTTTTCTCACCTATGGTGCTCCATTGAAATCTACAGAGCACTGAATGTTTGTTAGACTGGCAGTTTCATAGGAAGAAACAAAGGTGGATACAAACCTTGTTTAGCTACCCCTTGGCTGTTCTGTAGACTGAAATGAAGTTTCAAATCATGAGTTCTTCAAAAAGATCACCACTTTAGTGGAGGAGTGGACTAGTGGTTAGGGTGATGGACTTTGGTCTTGGGGAACTGAGAAACTGAGTTCAATTCCCACTTTAGACACAAACAGCTCTTTTTGACTCTGGGCAAGTAACACTATTTTCATGCTGGTTTGCTTCAAATTGTTATAATTCTACTTTAGGTATATTTTGTTCAGCACTTGAAAATGAGGATTCTGCTCTTTACTGAGGTAAATTCTAGGCATTCCAACCTTGTAACATTTCTCTGTTTTTCTCACCTATGGTGCTCCATTGAAATCTACAGAGCACTGAATGTTTGTTAGACTGGCAGTTTCATAGGAAGAAACAAAGGTGGATACAAACCTTGTTTAGCTACTCCTTGGCTGTTCTGTAGACTGAAATGAAGTTTCAAATCATGAGTTCTTCAAAAAGATCACCACTTTAGTGGAGGAGTGGACTAGTGGTTAGGGTGATGGACTTTGGTCTTGGGGAACTGAGAAACTGAGTTCAATTCCCACTTTAGACACAAACAGCTCTTTTTGACTCTGGGCAAGTAACACTATTTTCATGCTGGTTTGCTTCAAATTGTTATAATTCTACTTTAGGTATATTTTGTTCAGCACTTGAAAAGGAGGATTCTACTCTTTACTGAGGTAAATTCTAGGCATTCCAACCTTGTAACATTTCTCTGCTTTTCTCACCTATGGTGCTCCATTGAAATCTACAGAGAACTGAATGTTGGTTAGACAGGCAGTTTCACAGGAAGAAACAAAGGTGTATGTAAAGATCTCCACTTCAGAAAATGCCAGTTACTTTGCAAACTCTTTGTTAGAGCTGCTGTTGTAAATTCAAAATCTGCTTTCATGCTGGTTTGCTTCCAAGTGTTATAATTCTACTTTAGATATATTTTGTGCAGTACTTGAAAATGAGGATTCTGCTCTTTACTGAGGTAAATTCTAGGCATTCCAACCTTGTAACATTTCTCTGTTTTTCTCACCTATGGTGCTCCATTGAAATCTACAGAGCACTGAATGTTTGTTAGACTGGCAGTTTCATAGGAAGAAACAGAGATGGATACAAACCTTGTTTAGCTACTGCTTGGCTGTTCTGTAGACTGAAATTAAGTTTCAAATCATGAGCTCTTCAAAAAGATCGCCACGTTAGTGGAGGAGTGGACTAGTGATGGACTGTGGTTTTGGCGAACTGAGAAACTGAGTTCAATTCCCACTTTAGACACAAACAGCTCTTTTTGACTCTGGGCAAGTAACACTATTTTCATGCTGGTTTGCTTCAAATTGTTATAATTCTACTTTAGGTATATTTTGTTCAGCACTTGAAAAGGAGGATTCTACTCTTTACTGAGGTAAATTCTAGGCATTCCAACCTTGTAACATTTCTCTGCTTTTCTCACCTATGGTGCTCCATTGATATCTACAGAGCACTGAATGTTGGTTAGACAGGCAGTTTCACAGGAAGAAACAGAGGTGTATGTAAAGATCTCCACTTCAGAAAATGCCAGTTACTTTGCAAACCCTTTGTTAGAGCTGCTGTTGTAATTTCAAAATCTGCTTTCATGCTTGTTTGCTTCCAAGTGTTGTAATTCTACTTTAGATATATTTTGTTCAGTACTTGAAAATGAGGATTCTGCTCTTTACTGAGGCAAATTCTTGGCTTTCCAACCTTGTAACATTTCTCTGCTTTTCTCACCATTGAAATCTACAGAGCACTGAATGTTTGTTAGACTGGCAGTCTCATAGGAAGAAACAAAGGTGGATACAAACCTTGTTTAGCTACTGCTTGGCTGTTCTGTAGACTGAAATGAAGTTTCAAATCATGAGTTCTTCAAAATGATCACCACTTTAGTGGAGGAGTGGACTAGTGGTTAGGGTGTTGGACTTTGGTTTTGGGGAACTGAGAAACTGAGTTCAATTCCCTCTTTAGACACAAACAGCTCTTTTTGACTCTGGGCAAGTAACACTATTTTCATGCTGATTTGCTTCCAAGTGTTATAATTCTACTTTAGATATATTTTGTTCAGTACTTGAAAATGAGGATTCTGCTCTTTACTGAGGTAAATTCTAGGCATTCCAACCTTGTAACATTTCTCTGTTTTTCTCACCTATGGTGCTCCATTGAAATCTACAGAGCACTGAATGTTTGTTAGACTGGCAGTTTCATAGGAAGAAACAGAGATGGATACAAACCTTGTATAGCTACTGCTTGGCTGTTCTATAGACTGAAATTAAGTTTCAAATCATGAGATCCTCAAAAAGATCACCACTTTAGTGGAGGAGTGGACTAGTGGTTAGGGTGATGGACTGTGGTCTTGGCGAACTGAGAAACTGTTCAATTCCCACTTTAAATACAAACAGCTCTTTTTGACTCTGGGCAAGTAACACTATTTTCATGCTGGTTTGCTTCAAATTGTTATAATTCTACTTTAGATATATTTTGTTCAGTACTTGAAAATGAGGATTCTGCTCTTTACTGAGGTAAATTCTAGGCATTCCAACCTTGTAACATTTCTCTGCTTTTCTCACCGATGGTGCTCCATTGAAATCTACAGAGAACTGAATGTTGGTTAGACAGGCAGTTTCACAGGAAGAAACAAAGGTGTATGTAAAGATCTCCACTTCAGAAAATGCCAGTTACTTTGCAAACCCTTTGTTAGAGCTGCTGTTGTAAATTCAAAATCTGCTTTCATGCTGGTTTGCTTCCAAGTGTTATAATTCTACTTTAGATATATTTTGTTCAGTACTTGAAAATGAGGATTCTGCTCTTTACTGAGGTAAATTCTAGGCATTCCAACCTTGTAACATGTCTCTGCTTTTCTCACCGATGGTGCTCCATTGAAATCTACAGAGAACTGAATGTTGGTTAGACAGGCAGTTTCACAGGAAGAAACAAAGGTGTATGTAAAGATCTCCACTTCAGAAAATGCCAGTTACTTTGCAAACTCTTTGTTAGAGATGCTGTTGTAAATTCAAAATCTGCTTTCATGCTGGTTTGCTTCCAAGTGTTATAATTCTACTTTAGATATATTTTGTTCAGTACTTGAAAATGAGGATTCTGCTCTTTACTGAGGTAAATTCTAGGCATTCCAACCTTGTAACATTTCTCTGCTTTTCTCACCGATGGTGCTCCATTGAAATCTACAGAGAACTGAATGTTGGTTAGACAGGCAGTTTCACAGGAAGAAACAAAGGTGTATGTAAAGATCTCCACTTCAGAAAATGCCAGTTACTTTGCAAACCCTTTGTTAGAGCTGCTGTTGTAAATTCAAAATCTGCTTTCATGCTGGTTTGCTTCCAAGTGTTATAATTCTACTTTAGATATATTTTGTTCAGTACTTGAAAATGAGGATTCTGCTCTTTACTGAGGTAAATTCTAGGCATTCCAACCTTGTAACATTTCTCTGCTTTTCTCACCGATGGTGCTCCATTGAAATCTACAGAGAACTGAATGTTGGTTAGACAGGCAGTTTCACAGGAAGAAACAAAGGTGTATGTAAAGATCTCCACTTCAGAAAATGCCAGTTACTTTGCAAACTCTTTGTTAGAGCTGCTGTTGTAAATTCAAAATCTGCTTTCATGCTGGTTTGCTTCCAAGTGTTATAATTCTACTTTAGATATATTTTGTTCAGTACTTGAAAATGAGGATTCTGCTCTTTACTGAGGTAAATTCTAGGCATTCCAACCTTGTAACATTTCTCTGCTTTTCTCACCTATGGTGCTCCATTGAAATCTACAGAGAACTGAATGTTTGTTAGACTGGCAGTTTCATAGGAAGAAACAGAGATGGATACAAACCTTGTTTAGCTACTGCTTGGCTGTTCTGTAGACTGAAATTAAGTTTCAAATCATGAGCTCTTCAAAAAGATCACCACTTTAGTGGAGGAGTGGACTAGTGGTTAGGGTGATGGACTGTGGTCTTGGCGAACTGAGAAACTGAGTTCAATTCCCACTTTAAACACAAACAGCTCTTTTTGACTCTGGGCAAGTAACACTATTTTCATGCTGGTTTGCTTCAAATTGTTATAATTCTACTTTAGATATATTTTGTTCAGTACTTGAAAATGAGGATTCTGCTCTTTACTGAGGTAAATTCTAGGCATTCCAACCTTGTAACATTTCTCTGCTTTTCTCACCTATGGTGCTCCATTGATATCTACAGAGCACTGAATGTTGGTTAGACAGGCAGTTTCACAGGAAGAAACAGAGGTGTATGTAAAGATCTCCACTTCAGAAAATGCCAGTTACTTTGCAAACCCTTTGTTAGAGCTGCTGTTGTAAATTCAAAATCTGCTTTCATGCTTGTTTGCTTCCAAGTGTTATAATTCTACTTTAGATATATTTTGTTCAGTACTTGAAAATGAGGATTCTGCTCTTTACTGAGGTAAATTCTAGGCATTCCAACCTTGTAACATTTCTCTGCTTTTCTCACCGATGGTGCTCCATTGAAATCTACAGAGCACTGAATGTTTGTTAGACTGGCAGTTTCATAGGAAGAAACAGAGATGGATACAAACCTTGTTTAGCTACTGCTTGGCTGTTCTGTAGACTGAAATTAAGTTTCAAATCATGAGCTCTTCAAAAAGATCGCCACGTTAGTGGAGGAGTGGACTAGTGATGGACTGTGGTTTTGGCGAACTGAGAAACTGAGTTCAATTCCCACTTTAAACACAAACAGCTCTTTTTGACTCTGGGCAAGTAACACTATTTTCATGCTGGTTTGCTTCAAATTGTTATAATTCTACTTTAGATATATTTTGTTCAGTACTTGAAAATGAGGATTCTGCTCTTTACTGAGGTAAATTCTAGGCATTCCAACCTTATAACATTTCTCTGTTTTTCTCACCTATGGTGCTCCATTGAAATCTACAGAGCACTGAATGTTTGTTAGACTGGCAGTTTCATAGGAAGAAACAAAGGTGGATACAAACCTTGTTTAGCTACTCCTTGGCTGTTCTGTAGACTGAAATGAAGTTTCAAATCATGAGTTCTTCAAAAAGATCACCACTTTAGTGGAGGAGTGGACTAGTGGTTAGGGTGATGGACTGTGGTCTTGGGGAACTGAGAAACTGAGTTCAATTCCCACTTTAGACACAACAGCTCTTTTTGACTCTGGGCAAGTAACACTATTTTCATGCTGGTTTGCTTCAAATTGTTATAATTCTACTTTAGATATATTTTGTTCAGTACTTGAAAATGAGGATTCTGCTCTTTACTGAGGTAAATTCTAGGCATTCCAACCTTGTAACATTTCTCTGTTTTCTCACCTATGGTGCTCCATTGAAATCTACAGAGCACTGAATGTTTGTTAGACTGGCAGTTTCATAGGAAGAACAAAGGTGGATACAAACCTTGTTTAGCTACCCCTTGGCTGTTCTGTAGACTGAAATTAAGTTTCAAATCATGAGCTCTTCAAAAAGATCGCCACGTTAGTGGAGGAGTGGACTAGTGATGGACTGTGGTTTTCGCGAACTGAGAAACTGAGTTCAATTCCCACTTTAAACACAAACAGCTCTTTTTGACTCTGGGCAAGTAACACTATTTTCATGCTGGTTTGCTTCAAATTGTTATAATTCTACTTTAGATATATTTTGTTCAGTACTTGAAAATGAGGATTCTGCTCTTTACTGAGGTAAATTCTAGGCATTCCAACCTTGTAACATTTCTCTGTTTTTCTCACCTATGGTGCTCCATTGAAATCTACAGAGCACTGAATGTTTGTTAGACTGGCAGTTTCATAGGAAGAAACAAAGGTGGATACAAACCTTGTTTAGCTACTCCTTGGCTGTTCTGTAGACTGAAATGAAGTTTCAAATCATGAGTTCTTCAAAAAGATCACCACTTTAGTGGAGGAGTGGACTAGTGGTTAGGGTGATGGACTTTGGTCTTGGGGAACTGAGAAACTGAGTTCAATTCCCACTTTAGACACAAACAGCTCTTTTTGACTCTGGGCAAGTAACACTATTTTCATGCTGGTTTGCTTCAAATTGTTATAATTCTACTTTAGGTATATTTTGTTCAGCACTTGAAAATGAGGATTCTGCTCTTTACTGAGGTAAATTCTAGGCATTCCAACCTTGTAACATTTCTCTGTTTTTCTCACCTATGGTGCTCCATTGAAATCTACAGAGCACTGAATGTTTGTTAGACTGGCAGTTTCATAGGAAGAAACAAAGGTGGATACAAACCTTGTTTAGCTACTCCTTGGCTGTTCTGTAGACTGAAATGAAGTTTCAAATCATGAGTTCTTCAAAAAGATCACCACTTTAGTGGAGGAGTGGACTAGTGGTTAGGGTGATGGACTTTGGTCTTGGGGAACTGAGAAACTGAGTTCAATTCCCACTTTAGACACAAACAGCTCTTTTTGACTCTGGGCAAGTAACACTATTTTCATGCTGGTTTGCTTCAAATTGTTATAATTCTACTTTAGGTATATTTTGTTCAGCACTTGAAAAGGAGGATTCTACTCTTTACTGAGGTAAATTCTAGGCATTCCAACCTTGTAACATTTCTCTGCTTTTCTCACCTATGGTGCTCCATTGAAATCTACAGAGAACTGAATGTTGGTTAGACAGGCAGTTTCACAGGAAGAAACAAAGGTGTATGTAAAGATCTCCACTTCAGAAAATGCCAGTTACTTTGCAAACTCTTTGTTAGAGCTGCTGTTGTAAATTCAAAATCTGCTTTCATGCTGGTTTGCTTCCAAGTGTTATAATTCTACTTTAGATATATTTTGTTCAGTACTTGAAAATGAGGATTCTGCTCTTTACTGAGGTAAATTCTAGGCATTCCAACCTTGTAACATTTCTCTGTTTTTCTCACCTATGGTGCTCCATTGAAATCTACAGAGCACTGAATGTTTGTTAGACTGGCAATCTCATAGGAAGAAACAGAGATGGATACAAACCTTGTTTAGCTACTGCTTGGCTGTTCTGTAGACTGAAATTAAGTTTCAAATCATGAGCTCTTCAAAAAGATCGCCACGTTAGTGGAGGAGTGGACTAGTGATGGACTGTGGTTTTGGCGAACTGAGAAACTGAGTTCAATTCCCACTTTAGACACAAACAGCTCTTTTTGACTCTGGGCAAGTAACACTATTTTCATGCTGGTTTGCTTCAAATTGTTATAATTCTACTTTAGGTATATTTTGTTCAGCACTTGAAAAGGAGGATTCTACTCTTTACTGAGGTAAATTCTAGGCATTCCAACCTTGTAACATTTCTCTGCTTTTCTCACCTATGGTGCTCCATTGATATCTACAGAGCACTGAATGTTGGTTAGACAGGCAGTTTCACAGGAAGAAACAGAGGTGTATGTAAAGATCTCCACTTCAGAAAATGCCAGTTACTTTGCAAACCCTTTGTTAGAGCTGCTGTTGTAATTTCAAAATCTGCTTTCATGCTTGTTTGCTTCCAAGTGTTATAATTCTACTTTAGATATATTTTGTTCAGTACTTTAAAATGAGGATTCTGCTCTTTACTGAGGCAAATTCTTGGCTTTCCAACCTTGTAACATTTCTCTGCTTTTCTCACCATTGAAATCTACAGAGCACTGAATGTTTGTTAGACTGGCAGTCTCATAGGAAGAAACAAAGGTGGATACAAACCTTGTTTAGCTACTGCTTGGCTGTTCTTTAGACTGAAATGAAGTTTCAAATCATGAGTTCTTCAAAATGATCACCACTTTAGTGGAGGAGTGGACTAGTGGTTAGGGTGTTGGACTTTGGTTTTGGGGAACTGAGAAACTGAGTTCAATTCCCTCTTTAGACACAAACAGCTCTTTTTGACTCTGGGCAAGTAACACTATTTTCATGCTGATTTGCTTCCAAGTGTTATAATTCTACTTTAGATATATTTTGTTCAGTACTTGAAAATGAGGATTCTGCTCTTTACTGAGGTAAATTCTAGGCATTCCAACCTTGTAACATTTCTCTGTTTTTCTCACCTATGGTGCTCCATTGAAATCTACAGAGCACTGAATGTTTGTTAGACTGGCAGTTTCATAGGAAGAAACAGAGATGGATACAAACCTTGTATAGCTACTGCTTGGCTGTTCTATAGACTGAAATTAAGTTTCAAATCATGAGATCCTCAAAAAGATCACCACTTTAGTGGAGGAGTGGACTAGTGGTTAGGGTGATGGACTGTGGTCTTGGCGAACTGAGAAACTTTCAATTCCCACTTTAAATACAAACAGCTCTTTTTGACTCTGGGCAAGTAACACTATTTTCATGCTGGTTTGCTTCAAATTGTTATAATTCTACTTTAGATATATTTTGTTCAGTACTTGAAAATGAGGATTCTGCTCTTTACTGAGGTAAATTCTAGGCATTCCAACCTTGTAACATTTCTCTGCTTTTCTCACCGATGGTGCTCCATTGAAATCTACAGAGAACTGAATGTTGGTTAGACAGGCAGTTTCACAGGAAGAAACAAAGGTGTATGTAAAGATCTCCACTTCAGAAAATGCCAGTTACTTTGCAAACCCTTTGTTAGAGCTGCTGTTGTAAATTCAAAATCTGCTTTCATGCTGGTTTGCTTCCAAGTGTTATAATTCTACTTTAGATATATTTTGTTCAGTACTTGAAAATGAGGATTCTGCTCTTTACTGAGGTAAATTCTAGGCATTCCAACCTTGTAACATTTCTCTGCTTTTCTCACCGATGGTGCTCCATTGAAATCTACAGAGAACTGAATGTTGGTTAGACAGGCAGTTTCACAGGAAGAAACAAAGGTGTATGTAAAGATCTCCACTTCAGAAAATGCCAGTTACTTTGCAAACTCTTTGTTAGAGCTGCTGTTGTAAATTCAAAATCTGCTTTCATGCTGGTTTGCTTCCAAGTGTTATAATTCTACTTTAGATATATTTTGTTCAGTACTTGAAAATGAGGATTCTGCTCTTTACTGAGGTAAATTCTAGGCATTCCAACCTTGTAACATTTCTCTGCTTTTCTCACCGATGGTGCTCCATTGAAATCTACAGAGAACTGAATGTTGGTTAGACTGGCAGTTTCATAGGAAGAAACAGAGATGGATACAAACCTTGTTTAGCTACTGCTTGGCTGTTCTGTAGACTGAAATTAAGTTTCAAATCATGAGCTCTTCAAAAAGATCGCCACGTTAGTGGAGGAGTGGACTAGTGATGGACTGTGGTTTTCGCGAACTGAGAAACTGAGTTCAATTCCCACTTTAAACACAAACAGCTCTTTTTGACTCTGGGCAAGTAACACTATTTTCATGCTGGTTTGCTTCAAATTGTTATAATTCTACTTTAGATATATTTTGTTCAGTACTTGAAAATGAGGATTCTGCTCTTTACTGAGGTAAATTCTAGGCATTCCAACCTTATAACATTTCTCTGTTTTTCTCACCTATGGTGCTCCATTGAAATCTACAGAGCACTGAATGTTTGTTAGACTGGCAGTTTCATAGGAAGAAACAAAGGTGGATACAAACCTTGTTTAGCTACCCCTTGGCTGTTCTGTAGACTGAAATGAAGTTTCAAATCATGAGTTCTTCAAAAAGATCACCACTTTAGTGGAGGAGTGGACTAGTGGTTAGGGTGATGGACTTTGGTCTTGGGGAACTGAGAAACTGAGTTCAATTCCCACTTTAGACACAAACAGCTCTTTTTGACTCTGGGCAAGTAACACTATTTTCATGCTGGTTTGCTTCAAATTGTTATAATTCTACTTTAGGTATATTTTGTTCAGCACTTGAAAATGAGGATTCTGCTCTTTACTGAGGTAAATTCTAGGCATTCCAACCTTGTAACATTTCTCTGTTTTTCTCACCTATGGTGCTCCATTGAAATCTACAGAGCACTGAATGTTTGTTAGACTGGCAGTTTCATAGGAAGAAACAAAGGTGGATACAAACCTTGTTTAGCTACTCCTTGGCTGTTCTGTAGACTGAAATGAAGTTTCAAATCATGAGTTCTTCAAAAAGATCACCACTTTAGTGGAGGAGTGGACTAGTGGTTAGGGTGATGGACTTTGGTCTTGGGGAACTGAGAAACTGAGTTCAATTCCCACTTTAGACACAAACAGCTCTTTTTGACTCTGGGCAAGTAACACTATTTTCATGCTGGTTTGCTTCAAATTGTTATAATTCTACTTTAGGTATATTTTGTTCAGCACTTGAAAAGGAGGATTCTACTCTTTACTGAGGTAAATTCTAGGCATTCCAACCTTGTAACATTTCTCTGTTTTTCTCACCTATGGTGCTCCATTGAAATCTACAGAGAACTGAATGTTGGTTAGACAGGCAGTTTCACAGGAAGAAACAAAG
Source organism: Microcaecilia unicolor (assembly GCF_901765095.1). Classification (NCBI taxonomy): domain Eukaryota; kingdom Metazoa; phylum Chordata; class Amphibia; order Gymnophiona; family Siphonopidae; genus Microcaecilia; species Microcaecilia unicolor. Next base: position 46,598 of record NW_021963740.1, on the reverse strand, counting down.
GTGTATGTAAAGATCTCCACTTCAGAAAATGCCAGTTACTTTGCAAACTCTTTGTTAGAGCTGCTGTTGTAAATTCAAAATCTGCTTTCATGCTGGTTTGCTTCCAAGTGTTATAATTCTACTTTAGATATATTTTGTGCAGTACTTGAAAATTAGGATTCTGCTCTTTACTGAGGTAAATTCTAGGCATTCCAACTTTGTAACATTTCTCTGTTTTTCTCACCTATGGTGCTCCATTGAAATCTACAGAGCACTGAATGTTTGTTAGACTGGCAGTTTCATAGGAAGAAACAGAGATGGATACAAACCTTGTTTAGCTACTGCTTGGCTGTTCTGTAGACTGAAATTAAGTTTCAAATCATGAGCTCTTCAAAAAGATCGCCACGTTAGTGGAGGAGTGGACTAGTGATGGACTGTGGTTTTGGCGAACTGAGAAACTGAGTTCAATTCCCACTTTAAACACAAACAGCTCTTTTTGACTCTGGGCAAGTAACACTATTTTCATGCTGGTTTGCTTCAAATTGTTATAATTCTACTTTAGGTATATTTTGTTCAGCACTTGAAAAGGAGGATTCTACTCTTTACTGAGGTAAATTCTAGGCATTCCAACCTTGTAACATTTCTCTGCTTTTCTCACCTATGGTGCTCCATTGATATCTACAGAGCACTGAATGTTGGTTAGACAGGCAGTTTCACAGGAAGAAACAGAGGTGTATGTAAAGATCTCCACTTCAGAAAATGCCAGTTACTTTGCAAACCCTTTGTTAGAGCTGCTGTTGTAATTTCAAAATCTGCTTTCATGCTTGTTTGCTTCCAAGTGTTATAATTCTACTTTAGATATATTTTGTTCAGTACTTTAAAATGAGGATTCTGCTCTTTACTGAGGCAAATTCTTGGCTTTCCAACCTTGTAACATTTCTCTGCTTTTCTCACCATTGAAATCTACAGAGCACTGAATGTTTGTTAGACTGGCAGTCTCATAGGAAGAAACAAAGGTGGATACAAACCTTGTTTAGCTACTGCTTGGCTGTTCTTTAGACTGAAATGAAGTTTCAAATCATGAGTTCTTCAAAATGATCACCACTTTAGTGGAGGAGTGGACTAGTGGTTAGGGTGTTGGACTTTGGTTTTGGGGAACTGAGAAACTGAGTTCAATTCCCTCTTTAGACACAAACAGCTCTTTTTGACTCTGGGCAAGTAACACTATTTTCATGCTGATTTGCTTCCAAGTGTTATAATTCTACTTTAGATATATTTTGTTCAGTACTTGAAAATGAGGATTCTGCTCTTTACTGAGGTAAATTCTAGGCATTCCAACCTTGTAACATTTCTCTGTTTTTCTCACCTATGGTGCTCCATTGAAATCTACAGAGCACTGAATGTTTGTTAGACTGGCAGTTTCATAGGAAGAAACAGAGATGGATACAAACCTTGTATAGCTACTGCTTGGCTGTTCTATAGACTGAAATTAAGTTTCAAATCATGAGATCCTCAAAAAGATCACCACTTTAGTGGAGGAGTGGACTAGTGGTTAGGGTGATGGACTGTGGTCTTGGCGAACTGAGAAACTTTCAATTCCCACTTTAAATACAAACAGCTCTTTTTGACTCTGGGCAAGTAACACTATTTTCATGCTGGTTTGCTTCAAATTGTTATAATTCTACTTTAGATATATTTTGTTCAGTACTTGAAAATGAGGATTCTGCTCTTTACTGAGGTAAATTCTAGGCATTCCAACCTTGTAACATTTCTCTGCTTTTCTCACCGATGGTGCTCCATTGAAATCTACAGAGAACTGAATGTTGGTTAGACAGGCAGTTTCACAGGAAGAAACAAAGGTGTATGTAAAGATCTCCACTTCAGAAAATGCCAGTTACTTTGCAAACCCTTTGTTAGAGCTGCTGTTGTAAATTCAAAATCTGCTTTCATGCTGGTTTGCTTCCAAGTGTTATAATTCTACTTTAGATATATTTTGTTCAGTACTTGAAAATGAGGATTCTGCTCTTTACTGAGGTAAATACTGAGGCATTCCAACCTTGTAACATTTCTCTGCTTTTCTCACCGATGGTGCTCCATTGAAATCTACAGAGAACTGAATGTTGGTTAGACAGGCAGTTTCACAGGAAGAAACAAAGGTGTATGTAAAGATCTCCACTTCAGAAAATGCCAGTTACTTTGCAAACTCTTTGTTAGAGCTGCTGTTGTAAATTCAAAATCTGCTTTCATGCTGGTTTGCTTCCAAGTGTTATAATTCTACTTTAGATATATTTTGTTCAGTACTTGAAAATGAGGATTCTGCTCTTTACTGAGGTAAATTCTAGGCATTCCAACCTTGTAACATTTCTCTGCTTTTCTCACCGATGGTGCTCCATTGAAATCTACAGAGAACTGAATGTTGGTTAGACAGGCAGTTTCACAGGAAGAAACAAAGGTGTATGTAAAGATCTCCACTTCAGAAAATGCCAGTTACTTTGCAAACTCTTTGTTAGAGCTGCTGTTGTAAATTCAAAATCTGCTTTCATGCTGGTTTGCTTCCAAGTGTTATAATTCTACTTTAGATATATTTTGTTCAGTACTTGAAAATGAGGATTCTGCTCTTTACTGAGGTAAATTCTAGGCATTCCAACCTTGTAACATTTCTCTGCTTTTCTCACCGATGGTGCTCCATTGAAATCTACAGAGAAATGAATGTTTGTTAGACTGGCAGTTTCATAGGAAGAAACAGAGATGGATACAAACCTTGTTTAGCTACTGCTTGGCTGTTCTGTAGACTGAAATTAAGTTTCAAATCATGAGCTCTTCAAAAAGATCGCCACGTTAGTGGAGGAGTGGACTAGTGATGGACTGTGGTTTTCGCGAACTGAGAAACTGAGTTCAATTCCCACTTTAAACACAAACAGCTCTTTTTGACTCTGGGCAAGTAACACTATTTTCATGCTGGTTTGCTTCAAATTGTTATAATTCTACTTTAGATATATTTTGTTCAGTACTTGAAAATGAGGATTCTGCTCTTTACTGAGGTAAATTCTAGGCATTCCAACCTTATAACATTTCTCTGTTTTTCTCACCTATGGTGCTCCATTGAAATCTACAGAGCACTGAATGTTTGTTAGACTGGCAGTTTCATAGGAAGAAACAAAGGTGGATACAAACCTTGTTTAGCTACCCCTTGGCTGTTCTGTAGACTGAAATGAAGTTTCAAATCATGAGTTCTTCAAAAAGATCACCACTTTAGTGGAGGAGTGGACTAGTGGTTAGGGTGATGGACTTTGGTCTTGGGGAACTGAGAAACTGAGTTCAATTCCCACTTTAGACACAAACAGCTCTTTTTGACTCTGGGCAAGTAACACTATTTTCATGCTGGTTTGCTTCAAATTGTTATAATTCTAGTTTAGGTATATTTTGTTCAGCACTTGAAAATGAGGATTCTGCTCTTTACTGAGGTAAATTCTAGGCATTCCAACCTTGTAACATTTCTCTGTTTTTCTCACCTATGGTGCTCCATTGAAATCTACAGAGCACTGAATGTTTGTTAGACTGGCAGTTTCATAGGAAGAAACAAAGGTGGATACAAACCTTGTTTAGCTACTCCTTGGCTGTTCTGTAGACTGAAATGAAGTTTCAAATCATGAGTTCTTCAAAAAGATCACCACTTTAGTGGAGGAGTGGACTAGTGGTTAGGGTGATGGACTTTGGTCTTGGGGAACTGAGAAACTGAGTTCAATTCCCACTTTAGACACAAACAGCTCTTTTTGACTCTGGGCAAGTAACACTATTTTCATGCTGGTTTGCTTCAAATTGTTATAATTCTACTTTAGGTATATTTTGTTCAGCACTTGAAAATGAGGATTCTACTCTTTACTGAGGTAAATTCTAGGCATTCCAACCTTGTAACATTTCTCTGCTTTTCTCACCTATGGTGCTCCATTGAAATCTACAGAGAACTGAATGTTGGTTAGACAGGCAGTTTCACAGGAAGAAACAAAGGTGTATGTAAAGATCTCCACTTCAGAAAATGCCAGTTACTTTGCAAACTCTTTGTTAGAGCTGCTGTTGTAAATTCAAAATCTGCTTTCATGCTGGTTTGCTTCCAAGTGTTATAATTCTACTTTAGATATATTTTGTGCAGTACTTGAAAATGAGGATTCTGCTCTTTACTGAGGTAAATTCTAGGCATTCCAACCTTGTAACATTTCTCTGTTTTCTCACCTATGGTGCTCCATTGAAATCTACAGAGCACTGAATGTTTGTTAGACTGGCAGTTTCATAGGAAGAAACAGAGATGGATACAAACCTTGTTTAGCTACTGCTTGGCTGTTCTGTAGACTGAAATTAAGTTTCAAATCATGAGCTCTTCAAAAAGATCGCCACGTTAGTGGAGGAGTGGACTAGTGATGGACTGTGGTTTTGGCGAACTGAGAAACTGAGTTCAATTCCCACTTTAAACACAAACAGCTCTTTTTGACTCTGGGCAAGTAACACTATTTTCATGCTGGTTTGCTTCAAATTGTTATAATTCTACTTTAGGTATATTTTGTTCAGCACTTGAAAAGGAGGATTCTACTCTTTACTGAGGTAAATTCTAGGCATTCCAACCTTGTAACATTTCTCTGCTTTTCTCACCTATGGTGCTCCATTGATATCTACAGAGCACTGAATGTTGGTTAGACAGGCAGTTTCACAGGAAGAAACAGAGGTGTATGTAAAGATCTCCACTTCAGAAAATGCCAGTTACTTTGCAAACCCTTTGTTAGAGCTGCTGTTGTAATTTCAAAATCTGCTTTCATGCTTGTTTGCTTCCAAGTGTTATAATTCTACTTTAGATATATTTTGTTCAGTACTTGAAAATGAGGATTCTGCTCTTTACTGAGGCAAATTCTTGGCTTTCCAACCTTGTAACATTTCTCTGCTTTTCTCACCATTGAAATCTACAGAGCACTGAATGTTTGTTAGACTGGCAGTTTCATAGGAAGAAACAAAGGTGGATACAAACCTTGTTTAGCTACTCCTTGGCTGTTCTGTAGACTGAAATGAAGTTTCAAATCATGAGTTCTTCAAAAAGATCACCACTTTAGTGGAGGAGTGGACTAGTGGTTAGGGTGATGGACTTTGGTCTTGGGGAACTGAGAAACTGAGTTCAATTCCCACTTTAGACACAAACAGCTCTTTTTGACTCTGGGCAAGTAACACTATTTTCATGCTGGTTTGCTTCAAATTGTTATAATTCTACTTTAGGTATATTTTGTTCAGCACTTGAAAAGGAGGATTCTACTCTTTACTGAGGTAAATTCTAGGCATTCCAACCTTGTAACATTTCTCTGCTTTTCTCACCTATGGTGCTCCATTGAAATCTACAGAGCACTGAATGTTGGTTAGACAGGCAGTTTCACAGGAAGAAACAGAGGTGTATGTAAAGATCTCCACTTCAGAAAATGCCAGTTACTTTGCAAACCCTTTGTTAGAGCTGCTGTTGTAATTCAAAATCTGCTTTCATGCTGGTTTGCTTCCAAGTGTTATAATTCTACTTTAGATATATTTTGTTCAGTACTTGAAAATGAGGATTCTGCTCTTTACTGAGGTAAATTCTAGGCATTCCAACCTTGTAACATTTCTCTGCTTTTCTCACCATTGAAATCTACAGAGCACTGAATGTTTGTTAGACTGGCAGTCTCATAGGAAGAAACAAAGGTGGATACAAACCTTGTTTAGCTACTGCTTGGCTGTTCTGTAGACTGAAATGAAGTTTCAAATCATGAGTTCTTCAAAATGATCACCACTTTAGTGGAGGAGTGGACTAGTGGTTAGGGTGTTGGACTTTGGTTTTGGGGAACTGAGAAACTGAGTTCAATTCCCTCTTTAGACACAAACAGCTCTTTTTGACTCTGGGCAAGTAACACTATTTTCATGCTGGTTTGCTTCCAAGTGTTATAATTCTACTTTAGATATATTTTGTTCAGTACTTGAAAATGAGGATTCTGCTCTTTACTGAGGTAAATTCTAGGCATTCCAACCTTGTAACATTTCTCTGTTTTTCTCACCTATGGTGCTCCATTGAAATCTACAGAGCACTGAATGTTTGTTAGACTGGCAGTTTCATAGGAAGAAACAAAGGTGGATACAAACCTTGTTTAGCTACTCCTTGGCTGTTCTGTAGACTGAAATGAAGTTTCAAATCATGAGTTCTTCAAAAAGATCACCACTTTAGTGGAGGAGTGGACTAGTGGTTAGGGTGATGGACTTTGGTCTTGGGGAACTGAGAAACTGAGTTCAATTCCCACTTTAGACACAAACAGCTCTTTTTGACTCTGGGCAAGTAACACTATTTTCATGCTGGTTTGCTTCAAATTGTTATAATTCTACTTTAGGTATATTTTGTTCAGCACTTGAAAAGGAGGATTCTACTCTTTACTGAGGTAAATTCTAGGCATTCCAACCTTGTAACATTTCTCTGCTTTTCTCACCTATGGTGCTCCATTGAAATCTACAGAGAACTGAATGTTGGTTAGACAGGCAGTTTCACAGGAAGAAACAAAGGTGTATGTAAAGATCTCCACTTCAGAAAATGCCAGTTACTTTGCAAACTCTTTGTTAGAGCTGCTGTTGTAAATTCAAAATCTGCTTTCATGCTGGTTTGCTTCCAAGTGTTATAATTCTACTTTAGATATATTTTGTGCAGTACTTGAAAATTAGGATTCTGCTCTTTACTGAGGTAAATTCTAGGCATTCCAACCTTGTAACATTTCTCTGTTTTTCTCACCTATGGTGCTCCATTGAAATCTACAGAGCACTGAATGTTTGTTAGACTGGCAGTTTCATAGGAAGAAACAGAGATGGATACAAACCTTGTTTAGCTACTGCTTGGCTGTTCTGTAGACTGAAATTAAGTTTCAAATCATGAGCTCTTCAAAAAGATCGCCACGTTAGTGGAGGAGTGGACTAGTGATGGACTGTGGTTTTGGCGAACTGAGAAACTGAGTTCAATTCCCACTTTAAACACAAACAGCTCTTTTTGACTCTGGGCAAGTAACACTATTTTCATGCTGGTTTGCTTCAAATTGTTATAATTCTACTTTAGGTATATTTTGTTCAGCACTTGAAAAGGAGGATTCTACTCTTTACTGAGGTAAATTCTAGGCATTCCAACCTTGTAACATTTCTCTGCTTTTCTCACCTATGGTGCTCCATTGATATCTACAGAGCACTGAATGTTGGTTAGACAGGCAGTTTCACAGGAAGAAACAGAGGTGTATGTAAAGATCTCCACTTCAGAAAATGCCAGTTACTTTGCAAACCCTTTGTTAGAGCTGCTGTTGTAATTTCAAAATCTGCTTTCATGCTTGTTTGCTTCCAAGTGTTATAATTCTACTTTAGATATATTTTGTTCAGTACTTGAAAATGAGGATTCTGCTCTTTACTGAGGCAAATTCTTGGCTTTCCAACCTTGTAACATTTCTCTGCTTTTCTCACCATTGAAATCTACAGAGCACTGAATGTTTGTTAGACTGGCAGTCTCATAGGAAGAAACAAAGGTGGATACAAACCTTGTTTAGCTACTGCTTGGCTGTTCTTTAGACTGAAATGAAGTTTCAAATCATGAGTTCTTCAAAATGATCACCACTTTAGTGGAGGAGTGGACTAGTGGTTAGGGTGTTGGACTTTGGTTTTGGGGAACTGAGAAACTGAGTTCAATTCCCTCTTTAGACACAAACAGCTCTTTTTGACTCTGGGCAAGTAACACTATTTTCATGCTGATTTGCTTCCAAGTGTTATAATTCTACTTTAGATATATTTTGTTCAGTACTTGAAAATGAGGATTCTGCTCTTTACTGAGGTAAATTCTAGGCATTCCAACCTTGTAACATTTCTCTGTTTTTCTCACCTATGGTGCTCCATTGAAATCTACAGAGCACTGAATGTTTGTTAGACTGGCAGTTTCATAGGAAGAAACAGAGATGGATACAAACCTTGTATAGCTACTGCTTGGCTGTTCTATAGACTGAAATTAAGTTTCAAATCATGAGATCCTCAAAAAGATCACCACTTTAGTGGAGGAGTGGACTAGTGGTTAGGGTGATGGACTGTGGTCTTGGCGAACTGAGAAACTTTCAATTCCCACTTTAAATACAAACAGCTCTTTTTGACTCTGGGCAAGTAACACTATTTTCATGCTGGTTTGCTTCAAATTGTTATAATTCTACTTTAGATATATTTTGTTCAGTACTTGAAAATGAGGATTCTGCTCTTTACTGAGGTAAATTCTAGGCATTCCAACCTTGTAACATTTCTCTGCTTTTCTCACCGATGGTGCTCCATTGAAATCTACAGAGAACTGAATGTTGGTTAGACAGGCAGTTTCACAGGAAGAAACAAAGGTGTATGTAAAGATCTCCACTTCAGAAAATGCCAGTTACTTTGCAAACCCTTTGTTAGAGCTGCTGTTGTAAATTCAAATCTGCTTTCATGCTGGTTTGCTTCCAAGTGTTATAATTCTACTTTAGATATATTTTGTTCAGTACTTGAAAATGAGGATTCTGCTCTTTACTGAGGTAAATTCTAGGCATTCCAACCTTGTAACATTTCTCTGCTTTTCTCACCGATGGTGCTCCATTGAAATCTACAGAGAACTGAATGTTGGTTAGACAGGCAGTTTCACAGGAAGAAACAAAGGTGTATGTAAAGATCTCCACTTCAGAAAATGCCAGTTACTTTGCAAACCCTTTGTTAGAGCTGCTGTTGTAAATTCAAAATCTGCTTTCATGCTGGTTTGCTTCCAAGTGTTATAATTCTACTTTAGATATATTTTGTTCAGTACTTGAAAATGAGGATTCTGCTCTTTACTGAGGTAAATTCTAGGCATTCCAACCTTGTAACATTTCTCTGCTTTTCTCACCGATGGTGCTCCATTGAAATCTACAGAGAACTGAATGTTGGTTAGACTGGCAGTTTCATAGGAAGAAACAGAGATGGATACAAACCTTGTTTAGCTACTGCTTGGCTGTTCTGTAGACTGAAATTAAGTTTCAAATCATGAGCTCTTCAAAAAGATCACCACGTTAGTGGAGGGGTGGACTAGTGATGGACTGTGGTTTTCGCGAACTGAGAAACTGAGTTCAATTCCCACTTTAAACACAAACAGCTCTTTTTGACTCTGGGCAAGTAACACTATTTTCATGCTGGTTTGCTTCAAATTGTTATAATTCTACTTTAGATATATTTTGTTCAGTACTTGAAAATGAGGATTCTGCTCTTTACTGAGGTAAATTCTAGGCATTCCAACCTTATAACATTTCTCTGTTTTTCTCACCTATGGTGCTCCATTGAAATCTACAGAGCACTGAATGTTTGTTAGACTGGCAGTTTCATAGGAAGAAACAAAGGTGGATACAAACCTTGTTTAGCTACCCCTTGGCTGTTCTGTAGACTGAAATGAAGTTTCAAATCATGAGTTCTTCAAAAAGATCACCACTTTAGTGGAGGAGTGGACTAGTGGTTAGGGTGATGGACTTTGGTCTTGGGGAACTGAGAAACTGAGTTCAATTCCCACTTTAGACACAAACAGCTCTTTTTGACTCTGGGCAAGTAACACTATTTTCATGCTGGTTTGCTTCAAATTGTTATAATTCTACTTTAGGTATATTTTGTTCAGCACTTGAAAATGAGGATTCTGCTCTTTACTGAGGTAAATTCTAGGCATTCCAACCTTGTAACATTTCTCTGTTTTTCTCACCTATGGTGCTCCATTGAAATCTACAGAGCACTGAATGTTTGTTAGACTGGCAGTTTCATAGGAAGAAACAAAGGTGGATACAAACCTTGTTTAGCTACTCCTTGGCTGTTCTGTAGACTGAAATGAAGTTTCAAATCATGAGTTCTTCAAAAAGATCACCACTTTAGTGGAGGAGTGGACTAGTGGTTAGGGTGATGGACTTTGGTCTTGGGGAACTGAGAAACTGAGTTCAATTCCCACTTTAGACACAAACAGCTCTTTTTGACTCTGGGCAAGTAACACTATTTTCATGCTGGTTTGCTTCAAATTGTTATAATTCTACTTTAGGTATATTTTGTTCAGCACTTGAAAAGGAGGATTCTACTCTTTACTGAGGTAAATTCTAGGCATTCCAACCTTGTAACATTTCTCTGCTTTTCTCACCTATGGTGCTCCATTGAAATCTACAGAGAACTGAATGTTGGTTAGACAGGCAGTTTCACAGGAAGAAACAAAGGTGTATGTAAAGATCTCCACTTCAGAAAATGCCAGTTACTTTGCAAACTCTTTGTTAGAGCTGCTGTTGTAAATTCAAAATCTGCTTTCATGCTGGTTTGCTTCCAAGTGTTATAATTCTACTTTAGATATATTTTGTGCAGTACTTGAAAATGAGGATTCTGCTCTTTACTGAGGTAAATTCTAGGCATTCCAACCTTGTAACATTTCTCTGTTTTTCTCACCTATGGTGCTCCATTGAAATCTACAGAGCACTGAATGTTTGTTAGACTGGCAGTTTCATAGGAAGAAACAGAGATGGATACAAACCTTGTTTAGCTACTGCTTGGCTGTTCTGTAGACTGAAATTAAGTTTCAAATCATGAGCTCTTCAAAAAGATCGCCACGTTAGTGGAGGAGTGGACTAGTGATGGACTGTGGTTTTGGCGAACTGAGAAACTGAGTTCAATTCCCACTTTAAACACAAACAGCTCTTTTTGACTCTGGGCAAGTAACACTATTTTCATGCTGGTTTGCTTCAAATTGTTATAATTCTACTTTAGATATATTTTGTTCAGCACTTGAAAAGGAGGATTCTACTCTTTACTGAGGTAAATTCTAGGCATTCCAACCTTGTAACATTTCTCTGCTTTTCTCACCTATGGTGCTCCATTGATATCTACAGAGCACTGAATGTTGGTTAGACAGGCAGTTTCACAGGAAGAAACAAAGGTGTATGTAAAGATCTCCACTTCAGAAAATGCCAGTTACTTTGCAAACCCTTTGTTAGAGCTGCTGTTGTAATTTCAAAATCTGCTTTCATGCTTGTTTGCTTCCAAGTGTTATAATTCTACTTTAGATATATTTTGTTCAGTACTTTAAAATGAGGATTCTGCTCTTTACTGAGGCAAATTCTTGGCTTTCCAACCTTGTAACATTTCTCTGCTTTTCTCACCATTGAAATCTACAGAGCACTGAATGTTTGTTAGACTGGCAGTCTCATAGGAAGAAACAAAGGTGGATACAAACCTTGTTTAGCTACTGCTTGGCTGTTCTTTAGACTGAAATGAAGTTTCAAATCATGAGTTCTTCAAAATGATCACCACTTTAGTGGAGGAGTGGACTAGTGGTTAGGGTGTTGGACTTTGGTTTTGGGGAACTGAGAAACTGAGTTCAATTCCCTCTTTAGACACAAACAGCTCTGTTTGACTCTGGGCAAGTAACACTATTTTCATGCTGATTTGCTTCCAAGTGTTATAATTCTACTTTAGATATATTTTGTTCAGTACTTGAAAATGAGGATTCTGCTCTTTACTGAGGTAAATTCTAGGCATTCCAACCTTGTAACATTTCTCTGTTTTTCTCACCTATGGTGCTCCATTGAAATCTACAGTGCACTGAATGTTTGTTAGACAGGCAGTTTCATAGGAAGAAACAAAGGTGGTTGTAAAGATCTCCACTTCAGAAAATGCCAGTTACTTTGCCTACCCTTAGTTACAGCTACTGTTGTAATTTCAAAATCTGCTTTCATGCTTGTTTGCTTCCAATTGTTATAATTCTACATTAGGTATAAATATACTTGATGATTCTGCTCTTACTGAGGTAAATTCTAGGCTAACATTTCTCTGCTTATTTCACCTAGGGTGCTCTATTTAAATCTACAGAGCACTGAATGCTTGTTAGACAGGCAGTTTCATAGGAAGAAACAAAGGTGGATACGAACCTTGTTTAGCTACTCCTTGGCTGTTCTGTAGACTGAAATTAAGTTTCAAATCTTGAGTTCTTCAAATAGATCTCCACTTTAGTGAAGGAGTGCACTAGTGGTACGGGTGTTGGATTTTGGTCTTGAGAAAGTGAGTTCAATTCCCACTTCAGACACAGGCAGCTCTTTTTGACTCTGGGCAAGTAACACTACTTTCATGCTGGTTTGCTTCCAATTGTTATAATTCTACTTTAGGTATATTTTGTTCAGGACTTGAAAATGAGGATTCTGCTATGTACTGAGGTTCATTCTAGGCATTCCAAACTTGTAACATTTTTCTGCTTCTCTCACCAATGGTGCTCCATTGAAATCTACAGACCACTGAATGTTTGTTAGACTTGCAGTTTCATAGGAAGAAACAGAGGTGGATGTAGAGATCTCCACTTCAGAAAATGCCAGTTACTTTGCAAACCCTTAGTTAGAGCTCCTGTTATAATTTCAATATCTGCTTTCATGCTTGTTCGCTTCCAAGTGTTATAATTCTACATATGGTATAAATATACTTGAGGATACTGCTCTTATTGAGGTAAATTCTAGGCGTTCCAACCTTGTAACGTTTCTCTGCTTATCTCACCTATGGTGCTCCATTGAAATCTACAGAGCACTGAATTTTTGTTAGACTGGCAGTTTCATAGGAAGAAACAAAGGTGGATGTAGAGATCTCCTCTTCAGAAAATGCCAGTTACTTTGCAAACCCTTAGTTAGAGCTCCTGTTGTAATTTCAAAATCTGCTTTCATGCTCGTTTGCTTCCAAATGTTATAATTGTACTTTAGGTATATTTTATTCAGCACTTGAAAATGAGGAGTGTGCTCTTTACTGAGGTAAATTCTAGGCATTCCAACCTTGTAACGTTCCTCTGCTTATCTCACCTATGGTGCTCCATTCAAATCTATAGAGCACTGAACGTTTGATAGACTCGCAGTTTCATAGGAAGAAACAAAGGTGGATACAAACCTTGTTTATCTACTTCTTGGCTGTTCTGTAGACTGAAATGACTTTTGAATAATGAGTTCTTCAAAAAGATCTCCACTTTAGTGGTTAGGGTGCTGGACTTTGGTCTTGAGAAACTGAGTTCAATTCCCACTTTAGACACAGGTAGCTCCTTTTGACTCTGGTCAAGTAACACTACTTTCATGCTGTTTTGCTTCCAATTGTAATAATTCTACTTTAGCTATATTTTCTTCAGTACTTGAATATGAGGATTCTGCTCTTCAATGAGGTAAGTTCTAGGCATTCCAACCTTGTAACATTTTTATGCTTCTCTCACCAGTGGTGCTCCATTGAAATCTACAGTGCACTGAATGTTTGTTAGACAGGCAGTTTCATAGGAAGAAACAAAGGTGGTTGTAAAGATCTCCACTTCAGAAAATGCCAGTTACTTTGCAAACCCTTAGTTAGAGCTCCTGTTGTAATTTCAAAATCTGCTTTCATGCTTGTTTGCTTCCAATTGTTATAATTCTACTTTAGGTATAATTTGTTCAGTACATGAAAATGAGCATTCTGCTCTTTACTGAGGTAAATTCTAGGCATTCCAACTCTGTAACATTTCTCTGCTTATTTCACCTAGGGTGCTCTATTTAAATCTACAGAGCACTGAATGCTTGTTAGACAGGCAGTTTCATAGGAAGAAACAAAGCTACTCCTTGGGTGTTCTGTAGACTGAAATTAAGTTTCAAATCTTGAGTTCTTCAAAAAGATCTCCACTTTAGGTATATTTTGTTCAGTACTTGAAAATGAGGATTCTGCTATGTACTGAGGTTCATTCTAGGCATTCCAACCTTGTAACATTTTTCTGCTTTTCTCTCCAATGGTGCTCCATTGAAATCTACAGACCACTGAATGTTTGTTAGACAGGCAGTTTCATAGGAAGAAACAAAGGTCGCCTTAGCCACAAATTCTGCAAATCCCTTGGGGCTAGACTTTAATAGTCTGGGGTGTCCAAATAATAATCCAGCATCATAGATCCACTTTGTGTTCCAAAGCTTAGACACAGAGAACAAGATGGATTTCCAAAATTTCCCCACCTCCACGCAGGTCCAAAACATGTGTCCCAGTGTTGCTCCAGTCTCTCCACATTTTGGGCATTCACCCCATGAGGACATTCTCTTCTAGGAGCCACATGGATTCGCATTGCAAACTTATACTGTACCTCCCAATGGCTCGCTGCCGCACTGACACGTCTAATAGACAAAACATGCGCTTTTAGTTGTGCGGCTGAAATATTAATATGAAGTTCACTGCTCCATTGTGTTGCTAATCTAATATAGTCTGGCTCCTCTATCGTGTCTCTTATATGTCTGTGGTGGAACGTGAGTGGAACTTCCTGCTGGGCCGTCAGAGAAAATGCTGATGACAGTTCCTCTTGTACATCCTCTGCCAACGGGTCCCATCCTAAGGAGTCTGTGTAATGTTTCAGCTGCATGTAATAAAATTTGTCCTAGTCTGGAAGGCCGAACTCAGTTTGTAAATCCACAAATGGTTTAATCTTACCTTCCGGGTCCAATGCATGCTGCAGATATATCAGCCCCTTGCGCCTCCACTTTCGAAATGTTGGGTACAACATCCCAGGTGCAAACTGCGCATTCCCACAGATGGCCTGCAAAGGTGTTATTTTTGCTGAAAACTTATGCAGGCGGCACACCCAAGACCAGGTCGCCTTTGCCGCTGGCATTATCATTGAGTATTTCAGGATGTCTGGAATGAGTCCCCCACCTGCATGTAAATAACTTGTAAAGTGCAACTCCGGCATCATCTGGAGCTCCAGTTTGGTGTTGGAGAAGTCTTCTGTCTCCCTAAACCAGTCATTGATGTGACGCATTCCACATGCCACCGTCAAATATCTCACACTTAATAGGCCCAGCCCACCATATTCCACTGGAGTTGTCAGCGTTGACATTGGGAGTCGGGCCTTTTTGCCCAGCCATAGGAATGATTGTAAAAGTCTACTTAACTTCTTCTCGTCCTTTTTTGTCAAATATAATGGTATTGTTTGGAACACATACAACCATTTTGGCACAATGCACATGTTATATAAGGCTATCCGTCCCAAAAGTGTAACCGGTAGTGCTTTCCACATATTCAATCTTTCTGCAGTCTCTTTCAACAGTCGTTTAATATTTTCATTATACATGGTGGTTAGGTCTGCTGGGAGCCAAATTCCTAAGTATTTGATTGGTCCTTTAGTCCAGGTTAACTGTTGGGGGCCCCTGTGCTGTTTCAGGTCTGACTCTGTCACCGGAAGAACATAAGACTTGGTATGATTTAACTTAAACCCTGAAAATCCTCCAAATCTCTCCACCCTTTCTAATACTCCTGTTAGGGAGTTGTTGGGATCTGTTATGGTCAGGAGTAGGTCGTCCGCATAAGCGAACACCTTCAAATGATGGTCTTCCACCCTCACCCCCTTCACCTCCTGCGCCCGAGTTTTCAAGAAAATTTATACCAATATAACATACAACAAAACCAAATGCATTACATATAGAAAAATGTGACAATTTAAGTCTAAATATAAAAATCTAATCTCTAGGAGAGGCTGATGTTTTGATGTAATGATCAAACGGAGCCCAATGCTTCTTAAAAGTAGACAATTGATGAAATTAAAAAGCTGCAGATTCTTCATAGTTTCTAATAGTACAAAGATGACTCCACCATTCACAAAAGTTCACATGCAAATTATTTTTCCAATGAAATACTATAAGATGAGTGACTAGAGCCATCATTATATCAAAAATGTTTTGATATTGATCTTCAAGTGTAAGTTTAGGGGTTGAAGAATAAAGCATTATCACATCGTATGTCAAACCAACAGGCGAGCAGAAGGGAATTAATCAACACTAGTATAAAAGGCCCGTTTCGGTAGGCAATGAAACGGGCGCTAGCACGGTATTTCCCCCTCCTCCCTCCCTCCCTGTTTCCAGACTCCTCCCCTCCCTCCCTCCCTCCCTTCCCTCCCATCCTTCCTTCCTTTCTTTCCTTCTGAGTTCCAGACCCCCCTCCCTCCCTCTCTTCCTTCCTTGCTTCTGAGTTGCAGACCCCCTCCCTCCCTACCAGTTCAAGGCCCCCTCACGCCCCTCCCACCGAGTTCCAGATTCCCCCCTCCCTCCAATTTCAACCCCCCCCCCGGCGTTACTGACCCCTTGACCCCCGTGCCGCGACCCTGTCGCCCCCCTTCCTGCAGAAAACCCTCCCCCTTCGCCGTTGCATACCTGTGCTGATGACAGCCACATTTCTCTTCTTCTGTGCGCCAGCGATTCATGTCCAGGTGGTGGATAGGTCCGTTATGCGTGTGAGCGATGCGATTCGACGTCATGACGATTGGGTGCTAGCAAGGTAATCCCCCACCCTCCCTCCTCCTCTCCCTCCCATGGTGATTTGGTGAGTATGAGTGCTCCGCCCTCGACGTCGTCATGTTGCAAACGCGAGGGCGGGGCACACATTCATGGGCAAAAGCGATGTACACAACTACAACTTCCGGCTTCATTAGAACATTGGAGGTGGAGAGATATTCTTTGCCATGTTAATTTTCAGTAGGTGGACACATGGAAACATTCAAGGAGTAGATGCTTCAGGTGGCCAACAGGAGCAGAACAAGACCAACATTTTGGAGGAGATGTTGGTCTGGTTAGTCTAGACACTGATGGGTTGTGCACACCTTCCAGCAGGTGGTGACTGGGTATTTTCTCAGTCTCCAGCAGGTAGGAGGTGAGCCTATTAGTCTCTCCTGGCAGTGGTGTAGCCAAGGGAGGGCCCGGGCCCATTCACTTTGGGCTCAGGCCCACCCAGTAGCAGCACACCTATGATGTGGCTGGCAGAGGATCCCCAATTTACCAGCCAAAACATCCCAACAACTGTCCCTCCTGCATACCTTTTAAATAGCAGATCTTTGCCTGCAGTGAGCAGCAACTGATACATACTGCTCACGCCAGCCCCATAGCCTTCCCTCTGATGTATGCGGAAACAGGAAGTTGCATCAGAGAGAAGGTTGTGGGGCCAACATGTGCAGTGTTTATTAGTTGTTGCTCGCTGCCAGTGAAAATCTGCTATTTAAAAGGTATGCGGGGAGGGAGGATGTTTGAGAGACCATATGGCATGCGGGCAAGAGAGGGAGAGACCAAATCACTTGTGGGACAAGGCAGAGGTCTTCTGCCCACCCATCTTGGGCCCAGGCCCACCCAAAATTGAGTGTCTGGCTACGCCCCTGTCTTCTGGGCCGGTCTGGAGGGACTAAAGTAAAGCTATATAGAGATATTGTTTCAGACAGGAAACCTTGCATCTAGTTCTGGGTGTGTCATGGTGTTGTCTGTGCTGCAATGTTTGGCTTTTCTAAATTTCGGGTCTCACTCAGCTGTCACCTAGCTCAGAAGGTCACAAAAGAAAAATACTTTTTTCCTAGGGAACGGTTTTAGGCTTAAAAGAAAATAATGTCCAGCTGTTCTGAATACACTTTTAGCACACAGTGTGAGTGTGAGTGTGAGTGTGAGTGTGAGTAAGAGTGTGAGTGTGAGTAAGAGTGTGAGTGTGAGTGTGAGTAAGAGTGTGAGTGTGAGTGTGACACTAAGCGTATTCTATAAGCAGCGCCTAGATTTAGGCACAGTATATAGATTACGCTTAGTCGATATCATAATGCCTAAAGCTATGTACATCCATTTACACCAATGAAAGCACGACGTAAATCCTGGCACTTGGATTTAGGCGCAGAGGGCCATATTCTATAACAAACCGCATGCATTCCAAATGCTCATTTCCCCACCCCATTTATGCTGCACTCATTAAAATTTGGGTGCTGTGTTACAGAATACGCTTAGGGAGTTCTGTGTGTAAATTCTAATTGTTGCCAATTAGTGCTCATTATTGCTTGTTAAGTGCTGTCAATAAACCTGATTGGCCTGTTAAGCCAATACGGTTGGGTTTTGGCACAGAACGCTAGGCGTGCTATATAGAATCCGGGGGCTTGTGCGTAACTTTGAACGTGAGCACTTACGCCTGCCAAAAGCTGATGTAAATGCTGGTGGAAACGGGTCTCCAGGATGAGCTGTACTAAAGCTGAGTAAAGCTGAGAAAGTTAAGTACTTTTAAAGAAAAATTACTAATTTATTATAACATTGGGAAATTGAAATTTAGAAAAAAATTGAATTTGAAAAAAATATTTTAAAAGATTAATATGAGGATCAATGAGGATTGCGGTGATGCCCCTGGAAAACTGCATGGCTCAGTCTAGCCAAAACGGAAGCACACTTGCTGATCTGACGATCCCATAATAAGAAAATTGCCTGATTAGATTTTCATATATTATATATTAATTGAGAATCTAGTAATGTGAAGCTGAGCATATTGAATATCTGTCTGAGGCACCCAATTAATGGCAGTTAGGCACAAATATGACATATTATATGATCGAGACTAAATCTTGGCAATGCCCCTGACCTACCCATGCCCCTCCTGTGGCCATGCCACTTTGGAGTTGCAGGCTATGAAATTTAGGCATACGTTAGGTCACAGAGCAGATTTATATGTAATTCCTAATGCCAATTAAGCCTGTTAACACCAGTTATTAGCACCTGGTTAGCTAATTAGTTTGCACATGGATCTGGGGTCTTTCTTTCCATTGGGCTGTTGGGATAGTTTCATGCCCTCCAATCACTTTCACATGGACAATACAGCAAAAGGTTACACCACTGATTTTGGTCCCCTACTTTGCCCATCCAGTTCCTGACCAGGGTTGCACCTGCTTAGCTTCCTGCTTTTGCCATGTGGCATACACCTTCACCATGTGGGTGGCCCCACATAGGGAGGGCATAACTTGCCATTTATCTAATCACCTCCACTAGGCATTTGCCTCCAGAAAGGGGGAGAGAGAGAAAGAGACTGACCCCGTTCATATATTATGTACTATATATTATATATTATCCAATTGGGTTGGGGTCTTTCTCTCCATTGGGCTGTTGAGATAGTTTCATGCCCTCCAATCACTTTCACATGGACAATACAGCAAAAGGTTACACTGCTGATTTTGGTCCCCTAATTTGCCCATCTGGTTCCTGACCAGGGTTGCACCTGCTTAGCTTCCTGCTTTTGCCATGTGACATGCACCTTCACCATGTGGGTGGCCCCACATAGGGAGGGCATAACTTGCCATTTATCTAATCTGGGATACACACCTCCACCAGGCATTTGCCTCCAGAAAGGGGGGAGAGAGAGAAAGAGACTGACCCCATTCATATATTATATATTATCCAGTTGGGTTGGGGTCTTTCTCTCCATTGGGCTGTTGAGATAGTTTCTTTTCATGCCCTCCAATCACTTTCACATGGACAATACAGCAAAAGGTTACACCACTGATTTTGGTCCCCTACTTTGCCCATCCAGTTCCTGACCAGGGTTGCACCTGCTTAGCTTCCTGCTTTTGCCATGTGACATACACCTTCACCATGTGGGTGGCCCCACATAGTGAGGGCATAACTTGCCATTTATCTAATCTGGGATACACACCTCCACCAGGCATTGGCCTCCAGAGAGGGGGAGAGAGAGAAAGAGTCTGACCCCATTCATATATTATATATTATATATTATCCAATTGGGTTGGGGTCTTTCTCTCCATTGGGCTGTTGAGATAGTTTCATGCCCTCCAATCACTTTCACATGGACAATACAGCAAAAGGTTACACTGCTGATTTTGGTCCCCTAGTTTGCCCATCCAGTTCCTGACCAGGGTTGCACCTGCTTGGCTTCCTGCTTTTGCCATGTGACATACACCTTCACCATCTGGGTGGTCCCACATAGGGAGGGCATAACTTGCCATTTATCTAATCTGGGATACACACCTCCACCAGGCATTTGCCTCCAGAAAGGGGGGAGAGAGAGAAAGAGACTGACCCCATTCATATATTATATATTATCCAGTTGGGTTGGGGTCTTTCTCTCTATTGGGCTGTTGAGATAGTTTCATGCCCTCCAATCACTTTCAGATGGACAATGCAGCAAAAGGTTACACCACTGACTTTGGTCCCCTACTTTGACCCATCCAGTTCCTGACCAGGGTTGCACCTGCTTATTTTTCTGCTTTTGCCATGTGACATGCACCTTCACCATGTGGGTGGCTCCACATAGGTAGGGCATAACTTGCCATTTATCTATTCTGAAATAGATACCTCCACCAGGCATTTGCCTCCAGAGAGGGGGGAGAGAGAGAAAGAGACTGACCCCATTCATGTATTATATATTATATATTATCCAGTTGGGTTGGAGTCTTTCTCTCTATTGGGCTGTTGAGATAGTTTCATGCCCTCCAATCACTTTCAGATGGACAATACAGCAAAAGGTTACACCACTGATTTTGGTCCCCTACTTTGACCCATCTAGTTCCTGACCAGGGTTGCACCTGCATAGCTTCCTGCTTTTGCCATGTGACATACACCTTCACCATGTGGGTGGCCCCACATAGTTAGGGCATAACTTGCCATTTATCTAATCTGAGATAGATACCTCCACCAGGCATTTGCCTCCAGAGAGGGGGGAGAGAGAGAAAGAGACTGACCCCATTCATATATTATATATTATCCAGTTGGGTTGGGGTCTTTCTCTCCATTGGGCTGTTGAGATAGTTTCATGCCCTCCAATCACTTTCACATGGACAATGCTGCAAAAGGTTACACCACTGATTTTGGTCCCCTACTTTGGCCCATCTAGTTCCTGACCAGGGTTGCACCTGCTTAGCTTTCTGCTTTTGCCATACACCTTCACCATGTGGGTGGCCCCACATAGGTAGGGCATAACTTGCCATTTTATTTAATCTGAGATAGATACCTCCACCAGGCCTTTGCCTCCAGAGAGGGGGGAGAGAGAGAAAGAGACTGACCCCATTCATATATTATATATTATCCAGTTGGGTTGGAGTCTTTCTCTCCATTGGGCTGTTGAGATAGTTTCATGCCCTCCAATCACTTTCAGATGGACAATACAGCAAAAGGTTATACCACTGATTTTGGTTCCCTACTTTGACCCATCTAGTTCCTGGCCAGGGTTGCACCTGCTTAGCTTCCTGCTTTTGCCATGTGACATGCACCTTCACCACGTGGGTGGCCCCACATAGGTAGGGCATAACTTGCCATTTATCTAATCTGAGATAGATACCTCCACCAGGCATTTGCCTCCAGAAAGGTGGGAGAGAGAGAAAGAGACTGACCCCATTTATATATTATATATTATATATTATCCAGTTGGGTTGGGGTCTTTCTCTCTATTGGGCTGTTGAGATAGTTTCATGCCCTCCAATCACTTTCAGATGGACAATGCAGCAAAAGGTTACACCACTGACTTTGGTCCCCTATTTTGACCCATCCAGTTCCTGACCAGGGTTGCACCTGCTTAGCTTCCTGCTTTTGCCATGTGACATGCACCTTCACCATGTGGGTGGCCCCATGTAGGTAGTGCATAACTTGCCATTTATCTAATCTGAGATAGATACCTCCACCAGGCATTTGCCTCCAGAAAGGTGGGAGAGAGAGAAAGAGACTGACCCCATTCATATATTATATATTATCCAATTGGGTTGGGGTCTTTCTCTCTATTGGGCTGTTGAGATAGTTTCATGCCCTCCAATCACTTTCAGATGGACAATACAGCAAAAGGTTATACCACTGATTTTGGTCCCCTACTTTGACCCATCCAGTTCCTGACCAGGGTTGCACCTGCTTAGATTCCTGCTTTTGCCATGTGACATACACCTTCCCCACATGGGTGGCCCCACATAGAGAGGGCATAACTTCCTATTTATGTAATCTGAGATACCTCCACCAGGCATTTGCCTCCAGAAAGGTGGGAGAGAGAAAGAGACTGACGCCATTCATATATTATATATTATCCAGTTGGGTTGGGGTCTTTCTCTCCATTGGGCATTTGAGATAGTTTCATGCCCTCCAATCACTTTCACATGGACAATGCAGCAAAAGGTTACACCACTGATTTTGGTCCCCTACTTTGACCCATCCAGTTCCTGACCAGGGTTGCACTTGCTTAGCTTCCTGCTTTTGCCATGTGACATACACCTGCACCATGTGGGTGGCCCCACATAGGGAGGGCATAACTTGCCATTTATCTACTCTGAGATAGATACCTCCACCAGGCATTTGCCTTCAGAAAGGTGGGAGAGAGAGAAAGAGACTGACCCCATTCATATATTATATATTATATATTATATATTATCCAGTTGGGTTGGGGTCTTTCTCTCCATTGGGCAGTTGAGATAGTTTCTTTTCATGCCCTCCAATCACTTTCAGATGGACAATACAGCAAAAGGTTATACCACTGATTTTGGTCCCCTACTTTGACCCATCCAGTTCCTGACCAGGGTTGCACCTGCTTAACTTGCTGCTTTTGCCATGTGACATGGGTGGCCCCACATACGTAGGGCATAACTTGCCATTTATCTAATCTGAGATAGATACCTCCACCAGGCATTTGCCTCCAGAGAGAGGGGAGAGAGAGAAAGAGACTGACCCCATTCATATATTATATATTATCCAATGGGGGGTCACGTGATGCTTTAGAACGAGGCGGACGTGAAACTGGGCTCTCCCGGTCCTCGACTCGATCTTTTGATATAAAAGACCCTGCAAACGCGAAGTGAGACCAAAACTTCGCCGTTGATTCAATCCGAGAACTGCATGGACAAATATATGAGCGTCGTTTGAAAGACAATGCCCCCCAAAAGCGCAAAAAAAGAAAAAGAACCGGCGAAGGTGGCAGGAGGCCTAGAGGTTGGAACACCACCACACACCTCGGGGGCGTTCACGGCTGAGCAATTACAACAGCTGACAGAAGTGGTGAATGCCGCGATAGATCCGAAGTGGGAGAAAATTGCAGTACAATTGAATGCACTAGAGTCACTCACCGCAGAAACAACGAAACGGACAGGGGAGCTGGAACTGCGAATGACGGCACTAGAAGACACGCTGACCCCCGCGCAACAAAGGCTGACAAAGATGGACGCCAAACTAGAGACTTTTCAGGAAAAACTTGACGAACTTGAAAATCGCTCCCGCCGAATGAACCTCCGAATCGTGGGGTTTCCGGAGTCTGTGAGAGCCTCAGTACTAATGTCAGTGTTGGAGAAATGGCTATCGACCGAATTTGCGCTATCGGATCACGCGGGGCCCTTGTGCTTGGAAAGAGCACACTGCGTGGGTAAGCAACAAGATGGCCGACGAAACCCCAGAACAGTGATTCTGAAGGTGCATAATTACATTCATAAGGATGAAATCCTGAGGGGGTTTCGGCAGAAGCGAAACAAGGTTAAATTTGATGGACATCAAATATTAATATTTCAAGACTATTCAGCAGGGCTCCAGGAAAAGAGGAAAAAATACACCCAATACTGTAAGAGGCTGCATGAGCGGAAAGTCCAATTTATGTTGGCTTACCCAGCGGTGTTGAGGGTGAGAGACAACGGACAATGGAGAGCTTTAGGAACCCCCGAAGAAGCTCAGGCATATGTGGAAAATTTGGAGACTCAAGAACGGGACTCAAACAGTAATGACTGATTATAAGCTTCAAAATGAGGAATTCACGGGAGCAGGAAAGTATCTATGTTTGTAGTAGTTAGAGCTGCAGGGTTCACACAATTTGATTAATGTCTATATGAGTGGGGGACTGGGAGAGGCAGAAACCCCTGAGACCCATTGAATATGGGCGTTTGTTGTAAGGGACTTAGGGATTGGGGAGAAGGGGGGAGTTGGGGAAGAAAGTGGGCGGTTGGGGAGGAAGGGGAGTGGGGAGGGAGGGAGGCAGACACACAAGCAGTTCTCAAAGTAATAATGGCTTTTCTGATAACATGGGCTGAGTGGTACAACAATAATAACTTGAAGAGGGGGCTGAATCAAAGTGGTGTGCAGATGGGGACCCTTGGAGTGGTGGCTGGGCACTCTGAGGTGGCAGATGTTATTGTCATTGTAGCAGATTCAAGTAACCAAACATGCCCCCAAATAGAATCCGCATAATCTCATGGAACGTGGGTGGCATCACCTCCCCCATTAAGCGAGCAAAAATTCTGGCGGCATTGAAGAGACATGGGGTGGGAATAGCGTGCTTCCAGGAGACTAGGCTCTCTCAGGAAGAACACGAGAAGTTGAGGCGTCAGTGGGTGGGAGAGGTATTTTGTTCCCCAGCAGCTGATAGAAGAGGAGGGGTTGCCATTCTAATCCACAAATCTCTCATGTGCCAAGCACAAATGGTATTTAAAGATGGAGAGGGGAGATTAGTGGGGATTAAAATTAATCTGCAAGGGACAGATTTACATTTGGCTTCTGTATATGGTCCTAACACTCCAGCACATTCCTTTTATGCCCAACTTTTAGCAAAATATAAGACCTCACCAACATTACCGCTAATTCTGGCGGGTGATTTAAACCAAACGATGGACATAGAGCTGGATAGATCCAGGAAACAACAGCCGAAACAAAACCCCATTACCTCATTGCTGCAGGTCTTTTGTAGGGAAATGGGCCTGTTAGACCCCTGGAGGATCTTGCACGGGGAAGAGAGGGACTATACACACACCTCTAGAGCGCACCATACGCAGTCCAGAATTGATTATATCCTCACAACACAGGACCTCTTCCCCAGGGTCAGGGATGCGCAAATTGGACCAGAAGAGATATCGGACCATGCTATGGTCTGGTTGGATGTGGAAAATCCGCAATACTTTAAACAATCCCCAGGGTGGAGGTTTCCAGCCTACCTGTACCGCTCAAAAGAATTTGAGGGTTTCCTTCAAAAAAAATGGGAGGAATATTCGACTAATAACCAGGCCCACAAAGAAGACCCAACGTTATTTTGGTCAGCAGCTAAAGCTGTCTTAAGGGGAGACATAATCGCCTATGTTAGTGCCCGGAATAAACGTCTCTCACAAGGGATAGTGGATTTAGAAAAGAAGCTTAGGACAGCTAAGGGGAAGTATACTAGAGCTCCGACCCAGGCGACGTATGAGCTATTGGTATCCACCCGGGCAGCGTTAAATAGTCTATTACATGAGAGAATCACAAGATCCCTGCTATATAGGAAATTTAATCTATGCAGATTCGGAGACAAAGTAGGCGGGATGTTAGCCAGGGTGGTGAAAGGTTCCCGGAAGTCCCACTTTATCCCTGCTATAAAAAAGCCCACAGGAACAGCAACAACTAATATGGCTGAAATAGCACAGACGTTCCGGGACCACTTTGCTGCATTATACGGGGCGAACAGTAAAGCAGGGCAAACTGGGGGTGACATAAGACAGTATCTGCAGGCACGGGGACTGGGAAAGATCCCGGCAGGCCATGTGGAGATTCTGGATAGTCCAGTGACAGCAAAAGAATTGCAAAAAGCTATAAGTGCGCTGAAGCTGCATTCGGCACCGGGGCCCGATGGTCTGTCGGGAGAGTTCTATAAATCACTGAAAATGCAGATAGTGGGTCCTCTGACCGAACATCTAAATACTGTGGTGGAGGTTGGTCACTTTCCACAGCACACCAATTTGGCCACAATAAGCTTAATACCCAAACAGGGTAGAGACCCACTGCAACCTAGCTCCTATAGACCTATCTCCCTCATAAACGTAGAAGTTAAGCTACAGGTGGGGTTTGTGCGGGGACGCCAGTCGGTACAAAATGTTCGAAAACTCATCATGGCCATGCTCTCAGGGGCTGAAACTAATACCGGCAGGATGATTGTGAGCTTAGATGCAGAGCGTGCTTTTGACCAAGTGGACTGGGCATTTATGTTTGAAACACTGAGACAAGTGGGTTTGGAGGGGTGGACTCTGCAAGCTATCCAGGCGCTATATAATCAGCCACGGGCTATGGTCCGAGTAAATGGGGTCCTAACAGAAGCCTTTGAGATAAACAAGGGTACGCGGCAGGGATGCCCCCTTTCCCCACTTCTTTTCTTGCTAACCCTGGAACCCATGCTAATGGCGATACGGGCGAATAGAGACATTAGAGGTAAAGTCCTTGTGTATGCAGATGATGTCCTGTTGTTGCTGAGCGACCCTCAGGCCTCCCTAGACAATCTTTTACAAGTTATTGACATATACGGCAAATTATCCGGATACACACTGAATAAGACAAAGTCGCTGGCCCTGCCATTGGATGAGGGGGTTAGGGGCTCCTGGAGGAGACGGCCCCCGATTTCCTGGGCGAACCAACACTTTTGTTACTTAGGAGTTACTATCCCAATAGAAATGGAGGCGTTATATGATAGGAACGTGCGACCCTTATTAAATACCACAAAGAGATTGTTACAACTTTGGAGTTCTTGCCCGCTTTCATTAATGGGCAGAGTGGGGTTGGTAAACATGATAATAATCCCTAAGTGGTTATATAAGTTTCAAGTGTTGCCAATCTACTTGAGAAGGAGAGAGGAAAAAGAGTTACATAGACTCATACAAAAATTCCTGTGGAATCAGAAAAGGCCTAGGCTCCCACTACATATCATCCAGAAGCCGAAGCTACAGGGGGGGATGGGATTATTAAACATCCGCTATTTAGTAACTGCTTGTTCCATGAGACATATTAGGGACTGGCTGACAGGTCACCACCATTTTTCAGCTACCAAATTAGAGATGAGGATGTCCCCAGCTGCACACTTGGGATGGGTGCTACACGCGCCAAGTAGAGCGCTCTCTGGGGGGCTGGGGAAAAATCCACTAGTGGCCACAGCGAGAGCAGCATGGAAATGGCTCTGTAAAAGATATCACTTTGATTGGATGGCAACACCTTTCCTGCCTTTGTTTCACAACCCTGATTTTCCAGAGGGCACTTCCTCGAAGACCTTTGGTCGCTGGAGAAAACTGGGGATCCACTATGTTTATCAGCTGGTCTCCGAGGAGGGTGAGACCAAACCATTCATGGAATTACAAACAGAGTTTAAGCTCAAGGAGTCGGACCGCTTTGCCTACCTTCAGGTTCGACACTACATCAGATCCCTAGGCTGGTCGAACCTAAGTGAAGATGTTCAGGATACACTGAGTTCTGATCTGACTTTGGGGGCGCAAACAGTGGTGCCCCTAAAATATCATCACAGATCCCTACAAGACTCGACTGAGAACATAGATTTTAGAGCCAGTGCCCAACGCTGGGCTAGAGACCTGTTAACAGAAGTAACAGAGGAGACATTGAGCAATTTTATTACTTCCATTCAGAAGTCTTCCATCTTTACCCGACATTGGGAAATGCAGTATAAATTTGCTCTAAGGCTATACATCTCCCCGGATAGAGCGAAGAGGGCCGGCTTTGGTGGAACTGGTACTTGCCCATGGTGTGAGCAATCTCTGGCCAAACTCGCTCATATGTTTTGGTACTGCCCACATATCTTGCAACTGTGGACGCAAATCTTGAGAGAGATTAAGAGATACTGGGGACGCACAGTACAGAGACACCCTCTGATGCTTTTTGGAGAATATAAATACGTCAAACCGGCTCCATCGGGCTTCCTATCCTTCCTACAGAGAGCGATGCTGATGGGAAAGAAAGTCGTTTTGCAACATTGGCGCAACATTAGAGCTCCCACCATTGGATCCTGGAGAATACAAATGATTGAACTTTTGAAACTAGAGAGACGTGGTTATCTGGATTTGTCTACGGAGGAGGGCAAGCGGTTTCAGAGAACGTGGGAGAACTTTTGGGACACATTACAGCCCCTGGCAAGAAGCAAGATTCTAAATTAGAAGGGCCGGAACGAGAGATTCCACCCGGATAACTGATAGGACAGCTTGTGTCTGGGGAAGGGAAGGGGGGAGGGGGGAGGGTGATAAACGAAAATATTTGGCGTTGACAAAGTTACTGCTAGTTGCTTGTTGTATTAGTGTTTTAACGATTACCAACCTTGATTGTATTTTATCAAGCATTATATGTCAATAAAAATGATTTAACCATATATTATCCAATTGGGTTGGGGTCTTTCTCTCTATTGGGCTGTTGAGATAGTTTCATGCCCTCCAATCACTTTCAGATGGACAATACAGCAAAAGGTTACACCACTGATTTTGGTCCCCTACTTTGACCCATCCAGTTCCTGACCAGGGTTGCACCTGCTTAGTGTCCTGCTTTTGCCATGTGACATGCACCTTCACCATGTGGGTGGCCCCACATAGGTAGGGCATAACTTGCCATTTATCTAATCTGAGATAGATACCTCCACCAGGCATTTGCCTCCAGAGAGGGGGGAGAGAGAGAAAGAGACTGACCCCATTCATATATTATATACTAGTAAAAAAGGCCCGTTTCTGACACAAATGAAACGGGCGCTAGCAAGGTTTTCCTTGGAGTGTGTATGTTTGGGAGAGTATGTGAGAGTGACTGTTTGAGAGTCAGAGTGAAAGTGTGAGTGTGTGAGAGAGAGAGTGAGTCTGGGTGTGAGTGTGTTTGTGAGAGAGTGTGTGTGAGAATGAGAGTGTGTGTATGTGAGACACAGTGTGAGAGAGAGTGTGTGTGTCTGGGCAACAGAGAGAGTGTGTGTGTGAGACACAGATTCTCTGTGAGAGTGAGTGTATGACACCAAGCGAGTGTGTGAGTGACTGTGTGGCACATAGAGAGTGAATGTGATACTGTGTGAGACAGTGTGTGAGAGTGAGAGTCAGAAAGACATTGTATATGAGAGAGAGAGTGTGAGCCGTGCCCTCCCAATCCATGGCCATCTGTCCCCTGCCCCCTCCATTCATCCTTTTCCAGCAATTCCCCTCTGTCCCTGAGCCCTGCCCTCCCAATCCATGGCCATCCATGTTTGTCTGTCACCTGCCCCCTCCATTCATCCCTATCCAGCATTTCCCCTCTCTGCCTGAGGCCTGCCCTGCAATCCATATCCATCCATGGCCATCTGTCCCCTCCATTCATCCCTATGCAGCAATTCCCCTCTCCCTGAGTCCTGCCCTTCCAATCCATGCCCATCCATGCTCCTCTGTCACCTGGCCCCTCCATTTTTCCCTATCCAGCATTTCCCCTCTCTGCCTGAGGCCTGCTCTGCAATCCATATCCATCCATGCCCATCTGTCCCCTCCATTCATCCCTATCCAGCAATTCCCCTCTCCCTGAGTCCTGCCCTTCCAATCCATGCCCATCCATGCTCATCTGTCACCTGGCCCCTCCATTTTTCCCTATCCAGCATTTCCCCTCTCTGCCTGAGGCCTGCTCTGCAATCCATATCCATCCATGCCCATCTGTCCCCTCCATTCATCCCTATCCAGCAATTCCCCTCTCCCTGAGTCCTGCCCTTCCAATCCATGCCCATCCATGCTCCTCTGTCACCTGGCCCCTCCATTTTTCCCTATCCAGCATTTGCCCTCTCTGCCTGAGGCCTGCTCTGCAATCCATATCCATCCATGCCCATCTGTCCCCTCCATTCATCCCTATCCAGCAATTCCCCTCTCCCTGAGTCCTGCCCTTCCAATCCATGCCCATCCATGCTCATCTGTCACCTGGCCCCTCCATTTTTCCCTATCCAGCAATTTCCCTCTCTCCCTGAGTCCTGCCCTCCCAATCCATGCCCATCCATACTCCTCTGTCCCCTGCCCCCTCCAGTCATCCATTTCCAGTAATTCCCCTCTCTCCCTGTGCCCTGCCCTCCTAATCCATACCCATCCATACTCCTCTGTTCCCTGCCGCCTCCATTCATCCTTTTCCAGCAAGTCCCCTCTCGCCCTTCCATGACCCCCCCCCCCTCGCATCCATGCTACTCTCTCTGCCATGTCCCAGCATGGGCCGCCCTCTTCTCCCCCCCCCCCTTCGCATCCATGCATCCCTTTTTTTAATTCTTTTTAACTTTACCTCCTTGGCGGTTCGTGCAGCGAAGCGTCAGGGAAGGAGGCGGCTTGGGTGGCCCCACATAGGGAGGGCTTAACTTGCCATTTATCTAATCTGGGATACACACCTCCACCAGGCATTTGGCCTCCAGGGAGGGGAGAGAGAGAGAAAGAGACTGACCCCATTCATATATTATATATTATCCAGTTGGGTTGGGGTCTTTCTCTCCATTGGACTGTTGAGATAGTTTCATGCCCTCCAATCACTTTCACATGGACAATACAGCAAAAGGTTACACCACTGATTTTGGTCCCCTACCTTGCCCATCCAGTTCCTGACCAGGGTTGGACCTGCTTAGCTTCCTGGTTTTGCCATTTGACATACACATTCACCATGTGGGTGGCTCCATGTGGGGAGGGCATATCTTGCCATTTATCTAATCTGGGATACACACCTCCACCAGGCATTTGCCTCCAGAAAGAGGGGAGAGAGAGAAAGAGACTGACCCCATTCATATATTATCCAGTTGGGTTGGGGTCTTTCTCTCCATTGGGCTGTTGAGATAGTTTCATGCCCTCCAATCACTTTCACATGGACAATACAGCAAAAGGTTACACCACTGATTTTGGTCCCCTACGTTGCCCATCCAGTCCCTGACCAGGGTTGGACCTGCTTAGCTTCCTGGTTTTGCCATTTGACATACACATTCACCATGTGGGTGGCCCCATGTGGGGAGGGCATATCTTGCCATTTATCTAATCTGGGATACACACCTCCACCAGGCATTTGCCTCCAGAAAGGGGGGAGAGAGAGAAAGAGACTGACCCCATTCATATATTATATATTATATATTATCCAGTTGGGTTGGGGTCTTTCTCTCCATTGGGCTGTTGAGATAGTTTCATGCCTTCCAATCACTTTCAGATGGAAGCAGGAAGCTAAGCAGGTGCAACCCTGGTCAGGAACTGGATGGGTCAAAGTAGGGGACCAAAATCAGTGGTGTAACCTTTTGCTGTATTGTCCATCTGAAAGTGATTGGAGGGCATGAAAAGAAACTATCTCAACAGCCCAATGGAGAGAAAGACCCCAACCCAACTGGATAATATATAATATATAATATATGAATGGGGTCAGTCTCTTTTTCTCTCTCCCCCCTCTCTGGAGGCAAATGCCTGGTGGAGGTATCTATCTCAGATTAGATAAATGGCAAGTTATGCCCTACCTATGTGGGGCCACCCACATGGTGAAGGTGCATGTCACATGGCAAAAGCAGGAAGCTAAGCAGATGCAACCCTGGTCAGGAACTGGATGAGTCAAAGTAGGGGACCAAAATCAGTGGTGTAACCTTTTGCTGTATTGTCCATCTGAAAGTGATTGGAGGGCATGAAACTATCTCAACAGCCCAATAGAGAGAAAGACCCCAACCCAATTGGATAATATATAATATATGAATGAGGTCAGTATCTTTCTCTCTCTCCCCCCTCTCTGAAGGCAAATGCCTGGTGGAGGTATCTATCTCAGATTAGGTAAATGGCAAGTTATGCCCTCCCTATACAGAGCCACCCACATGGTGCAGGTGTATGTCACATGGCAAAAGCAGGAAGCTAAGCAGGTCCAACCCTGGTCAGGAACTGGATGGGTCAAAGTAGGGGACCAAAATCAGTGGTGTAACCTTTTGCTGTATTGTCCATCTGAAAGTGATTGGAGGGCATGAAAAGAAACTATCTCAACAGCCCAATGGAGAGAAAGACCCCAACCCAACTGGATAATATATAATATACTAGCTGTTGAGCCCGTAAAAACGGGCTAGTAAAGGAAGGGGGGTTTGAAAGCCCCTCCCCGGATAGGTCACCGTCGCCGCCGCCCCCCCCCCCCCCCCCCGGAGTCCCCTCCGCCACCCCTCCACCCGGGCACCTGGCTTCACTATTCAAACCGGCGGAATGCAGCACACAGCTATCTGAGCTGCCGTCGGCCTTCCTTCTTCTTTGCGTGTGTTCCACCCTCGTGTGACGTAACGACGGCAAGGGCGGGACACAGGCAGGTAAGGAAGGCCAACGGCAGCTCAGATGAGCTGTGTGCTGCATTCCGCCGGTTTGAATAGTGAAGCCAGGTACCCGGGCCGGGTGGAGGGTGAGTGGGGGGAGCGGTAGCGGCAACCCTGGGGGGGGGAGCGGTGGCGACGGCGGTTCCCTCACTCGCAGGTGTGCAGGTTCCCTCTCTGTCATGCCCCCGTCATCACGTATTGACGTGGGGGCGGGACAGATAGGGTCTCTACTGCGCATTTGCGAGTGAGTACGCCCCTTGCCATTTATATGTTTGATATTATATGAAT
Organism: Microcaecilia unicolor; assembly: GCF_901765095.1. NCBI lineage: Eukaryota > Metazoa > Chordata > Amphibia > Gymnophiona > Siphonopidae > Microcaecilia > Microcaecilia unicolor. Next base: position 14,534 of record NW_021963740.1, on the reverse strand, counting down.
GGGGTCAGTCTCTTTCTCTCTCTCCCCCCTCTCTGAAGGCAAATGCCTGGTGGAGGTATCTATCTCAGATTAGATAAATGGCAAATTATGCCCTGCCTATGTGGGGCCACCCACATGGTGAAGGTGCATGTCACATGGCAAAAGCAGGAAGCTAAGCAGGTGCAACCCTGGTCAGGAACTGGATGGGTCAAAGTAGAGGACCAAAATCAGTGGTGTAACCTTTTGCTGTATTGTCCATCTGAAAGTGATTGGAGGGCATGAAACTATCTCAACAGCCCAATAGAGAGAAAGACCCCAACCCAATTGGATAATATATAATATATGAATGGGGTCAGTCTCTTTCTCTCTCTCCCCCCTCTCTGGAGGCAAATGCCTGGTGGAGGTATCTATCTCAGATTAGATAAATGGCAAGTTATGCCCACCCTATATGGGGCCACCCACATGGTGAAGGTGTATGTCACATGGCAAAACCAGGAAGCTAAGCTGGTCCAACCCTGGTCAGGAACTGGATGGGCAAAGTAGGGGACCAAAATCAGTGGTGTAACCTTTTGCTGTATTGTCCATCTGAAAGTGATTGGAGGGCATGAAACTATCTCAACAGCCCAATGGAGAGAAAGACCCCAACCCAATTGGATAATATATAATACATAATATATAATATATGAATGGGGTCAGTTTCTTTCAATCATTTTGCTGAATCATGGGTAGGAAGGGTGCCCAGGGAAAGCATCCTGAACTTTTCTTTTACCAGATATTTGTTCAGGGCCCTTAGGTCTAGGATGGGACGCATCCCCCCTGTTTTCTTTTCCACAAGGAAGTACCTGGAATAGAATCCCATCCCTTCTTGCCCGGATGGCACGGGATCGACCGCATTGGCGCTGAGAAGGGCGGAGAGTTCCTCTGCAAGTACCTGCTTGTGTTGGAAGCTGTAAGATTGCGCTCCCGGTGGACAATTTGGAGGTTTTGAGGCCAAATTGACGGTGTATCCTTGCCGGACTATTTGGAGAACCCACTGATCGGAGGTTATGAGAGGCCACCTTAGGTGAAAAGTTTTCAACCTCCCCCCGACTGGTAGGTCGCCCGGCACTGACACTTGGATGTTGGCTATGCTCTGCTGGAGCCAGTCAAAAGCTCGTCCCTTGCTTTTGCTGGGGAGCCGAGGGGCCTTGCTGAGGCGCACGCTACTGACGAGAGCGCGCGCGCTGGGGCTTAGCCTGGGTCGCAGGCTGTCGAGAAGGAGGATTGTACCTACGCTTGCCAGAAGAGTAGGGAACAGTCTTCCTACCCCAAAAAAATCTTCTACCTGTAGAGGTAGAGGCTGAAGGCTGCCGGCGGGAGAACTTGTCGAATGCGGTGTCCCGCTGGTGGAGCTGCTCTACCACCTGTTCGACTTTCTCTCCAAAAATATTATCCGCACGGCAAGGCGAGTCCGCAATCCGCTGCTGGATTCTATTCTCCAGGTCGGAGGCACGCAGCCATGAGAGTCTGCGCATCACCACACCTTGAGCAGCGGCCCTGGACGCAACATCAAAGGTGTCATACACCCCTCTGACCAGGAATTTTCTGCACGCCTTCAGCTGCCTGACCACCTTCTGAAATGGCTTGGCTTGCTCAGGGGGGAGCTTATCCACCAAGCCCACCAACTGCCGCACATTGTTCCGCATGTGTATGCTCGTGTAGAGCTGGTACGACTGAATTTTGGCCACGAGCATAGAAGAATGGTAGGCCTTCCTCCCAAAGGAGTCCAAGGTTCTAGAGGATCCTTGCCCGGGGGCGCCGAAGCATGCTCCCTAGAACTCTTGGCCTTCTTTAGGGCCAAATCCACAACTCCAGAGTCGTGAGGCAACTGAGTGCGCATCAGCTCTGGGTCCCCATGGATTCGGTACTGGGACTCAATCTTCTTGGGGATGTGGGGATTACTTAATGGCTTGGTCCAGTTCGCCAGCAATATCTTTTTGAGGACATGATGCATGGGTACTGTGGACGCTTCCTTAGGTGGAGAAGGATAGTCCAGGAGCTCAAACATTTCAGCCCTGGGCTCGTCCTCCACAACCACCGGGAAGGGGATGGCCGTAGACATCTCCCGGACAAAGGAAGCGAAAGACAGGCTCTCAGGAGGAGAAAGCTGTCTTTCAGGAGTGGGATCAGAAGGAAGACCCTCAGAGAAATATCTGATGTCTTCTTCTTCTTCCCACGAGGCCTCACCATCGGTGTCAGACACAAGTTCACGGACCTGTGTCTGCAACCGTGCCCGGCTCGACTCCGTGGAACCACGGCCACGGCGGGAAGATGGCCGCGCATGCGCGGTGCGCATCGGCGCGCGAGGACTAGCAAAGGACTTTGCTAGAAAGTGTTCCGATTGGAGGGGCTGCCGTGGACGTCACCCATCAGTGAGAAGAAGCAGCCTGCTTGTCCTCGGAGAAACATAAATACAGTGAAAGAGGAGAACTTGAGAACAGCAAATTGAAACCTAATAAGACTCCAATGAAAAAGGATCAAAAATATACACATTTAACAGCACTGAAATTCAAATAACAGAGACGTCATACGATGAAAGCATAATAGTGATGGAGTATCTAATAAGCACACAATTAAAATTTTCAAATAACACTGCTACAATGCTAAACATAGTAACGTGGATGGACATAATCGACCGTCGCCGGTCATCTATTTTGGCGGCGACACAACAGCTGGCCGGAACCGTATTATCGAAAAAAATGGCCGGCTATTTCCCCCTCCTCCCCATCGATAATACGATTCAGGCCGGCCAAATGCCAGAGTTCGCCGGGTGTTTGAGATCGCCGGTTTTATTTTTCAGCAATAATGGAAAAAAATGCCGGCCATCCCGAACCTGCCGAAATCCGTGGGAGGAGCCAGCATTTGTAGTGCACTGGTCCCCCTGACATGCCAGGACACCAATTGGGCACCCTAGGGGGCACTGCAACAGACTTCAGAAAAAGCTCCCCCATGCACAGCACCCTTACCACGGGTGCTGAGCAACCCAAATCCCCCCCCCCCAAACCCGAAAAGCTCCAGCAGTTCAATAGTCATCTGCATGGACTGTAGAGCCTCTGAGGTGTACTTCACCAGCCAATCATTGAGATATGGGAAAACATGCACCCCCAGTCTGCGTAGTGAAGCTGCAACTACTGCCAGGCATTTTGTAAAGACTCTGGGCGCAGACGCCATACCAAAGGGCAGCACGCAGTACTGGAAGTGCTGCTCTTCCAGACAGAACCGAAAAAACTTCCTGTGAGCTGGAAGTATTGGGATGTGTGTATAAGCATCCATTAAGTCCAGAGAGCATAGCCAATCGTTTTCCTGAATCATCGGAAGCAGGGAGCCCAGGGAAACCATCCTGAACTTTTGTGGGACCAAGAATTTGTTTAGGGCCCTTAGGTCTAGAATGGGATGCATCCCCTCTGTTTTCTTTTGCAGAAGAAAGTTCCTGGAATAGAATCCTAGCCCTTCTTGCACTGGTGGAATAGGCTCAACAGCATTGGGGCTGAGAAGGGCGGAGAGTTCCGCTACAAGGACTGTGCTGAAGGACTGAGCTACCAGTCGGTAATTTGGAGGGTTGGATATCAAATTGAAAGAGTATCCTAACAGGCCTATTTGAAGAACCCACCGGTCGAAGGTTATGAGAGGCCACCTTTGGTGAAAAAATTTTAACCTCCCTCCGACTGGCAAGCCGTCTGGCATGGACACTTTTACAGCGGCTTTGCTCAACTGGAGACAATCAAAAGCCAGTCCCTTGCTTTTGCTGGGGAGCTGCAAGGGTCTAGATCCTAGGCAAACCATCTACATGTGAATGATAAGCACTGATTGCGCCTAGGCACACGTTGTTGACGAGAACGAGTACGCTGAGAAGGCTCTCGAGTAGGAGGATTGTACCTACGCTTGGAATAAGCATAGGGACGAAGAAGGGCAACCTTCGAAAGCTAATCAAGAAATGTATTAAGTTATGTCCAATAAAAAAGGTATCATCTTATTTTCTTTTCCATGTTTTATTTTGTTTGATTTCTATTGATAACCTTAAGAGTGGACTAACACGACCACCACATTCCTTCCCGGAAAAACCGTGTACCTGATTAGGTAGACCGCTTGTTCGACTTTCTCACCAAAAATATTATCCCCCCCCTGCAAGGAACATCCGCAATACGCTGCTGGACTCGATTGTCGAGGTCAGAGGCACGCAGCCTTGTGCAACAGTTCTGGATGCAACATCAAAAGAATCGTAGCATAATAATATAAGCACCGCCATACTGGGAAAAGACCAAGGGTCCATCAAGCCCAGCAGCTCCCGGTATTGTGCTTGGAAGGAGACCGATGACGGTGTTTCTTAGCCTTCGCTCGATGCACATCATTGATACTCCTCGGTACCGATGAGGAAGATGTGGGCCTGCTCAGCAGGAGTCTTTGAGACAGGTGGAGAACCACTCAACGGCTCACTGCTCCCTGCATGTGATGGTCTCCGGACAGCCATTACTTTCGCTCCTGAAGTCGATGGCATCCCCGGTGCCGACATCGACGCCACCGACCTCAGTGCCACTGTCGACGTTGACGCTGAGGAACCGGACGAAGCTCCGAAAAGTCGGTCCTGAAGAGCTTGTCTCGACGCCTGTGTCCGCTTTTTCAAGCTAAGACACAACTTACATGCGTCTGGGCGAATGTCGGGCCCCAGGCACTGAAGACACCACGTATGGGGTCAGTCCGGTTGCACCGAGTACACTTCTTGAAGCCACTGGGAGTCCTCGATGACATGGACAAAAAAATAGCGGCGGCGAAGTAAAAATTCTCGATTGTGCAATAAAAAAAGGCACAAAAATGAGAGAACACGTATGCGCGGGTAGTTACTTACCTGTAACAGGTGTTCTCCGAAGACAGCAGGCAATATATTCTCACAACTGGGTGACATCTAGCAAAGTCTACATCAAAATGAAAAAATGTCCCTCGTCGCGCGTGCGGATGCAGTGCGCATGCGCGCGTCCGTTTTCCCGCCCGCCGCGAGGACATATTCCTCAGTTAATTTTCAAGAAATAGAGGAATACAACTCCAAAGGGGAGGTGGGAGGGTTGTGAGAATATATTGCCTGCTGTCTTCGGAGAACAACTGTTACAGGTAAGTAACTACTCTTTCTCCAAAGACAAGCAGGCCAATATTCTCACAATTGGGTATCCCTAGCCCCCAGGCTCACTCAACATAACAAAGAATGGTCAATTGGGCCTCGCAACGGCGAGGACATAAGTGAAATTGACCTGAAACAAAACACAACTAACTGAGAGTGCAGCCTGGAACAGAATAAAAATGGGCCTAGGGGGGGTGGAGTTGGATTCTAAACCCCAAACAGACTCTGCAGCACCGACTGCCCAAACCGACTGTCGCGTCGGCTATGCTGCTGAAGGCAGTAATGCGATGTGAATGTGTGGATAGAAGACCACGTCGCAGCTTTGCAAATCTCTTCTATGGTGGCTGACTTTAGATGAGCCAGTGACGCCGCCATGGCTCTAACATTATGAGCCGTGACATGGCCATCCAAAGTCAGCCCAGCTTGGGCATAAGAGAAGGAAATGCAATCTGCTAGCCAATTAGAAATGGTGCGTTTTCCGACAGCAACTCCCCTCTTATTGGGATTAAAAGAAATAAACAGATGGGCGGACTGTCTGAAGAGGCGTGTCCGCTCCACGTAACTTTGGACTCTTTTACAGTCCAAAGTGTGCAACTTGCTTTCGCCCGGGCTCATGTGAGGAGGGGGAAAAAATGTTGGCAAGACAATTGACTGGTTCAGATGGAACTCCGTTACCACCTTCGGTAAAAACTTTGGGTGCGTGTGGAGAACTACTCTGTCATGATGAAAGACAAGGAAAGGTGCATGAACTACTAGGGCCTACGAGCTGAAGTAACTGCCACCAAGAAAATGACCTTCAAGGTCAAGTACTTCAGATGACAGGAATCCAGTGGCTCGAAAGGAGTTGTCATCAGCTGGGTGAGAACGACGTTGAGATCCCATGGCACTGGAGGAGGTTTGACAGGGGGCTTTGTCAAAAACAAACCTCTCATGAAACGCATGACTAAAGGCTGTCCAGAGATAGGCAAACCATCTACATGTGAATGATAAGCACTGATTGCGCTAAGATGAACCTTGACCGAGTTGGTTTTAAGACCAGACTCGGATAAATGCAAAAGGTACTCAAGCAAGGTCCGTGCAGGACAAGAGAAAGGATCTAGACCCTTGCTATCACACCAGACAGCAAACCTCTTCCATTTAAAAGAATAACACTTATGTGTGGAATCTTTTCTGGAGGCAAACAGGACTCTGGAGACACCCTCAGAGAGACCAAAAGAGGCAACCTCTACGCTCGCAACATCCAGGCCATGAGAGCTAGAGACCGGAGGTTGGGATGCAGAAGCGCCCCCCTCGTTCTGAGTAATGAGGGTCGGAAAACAGTCCAATCTCCATGGCTCTTCTGAAGAAAGTTCCAGAAGAAGGGGAAACCAAATCTGACGGGGCCAAAAGGGCGCTATCAGAATCATGGTTCCCTGGTCTTGCTTGAGTTTCAGGAGAGTCTTCCTCACTAAAGGAATGGGAGGATACACATATAGGAGTCCTGTCCCCCAAAAAAGGAGGAAGGCATCCGATGCTAGTCTGCCTTGGGCCTGAAGTCTGGAACAGAATTGAGGAACCTTGTGAGTGTCCTGGGAAGCAAAAAGATCTATTGATGGTGTGCCCCAAACTCGAAAGATCTTTTTGGCAATAGTCATGTTCAAGGACCACTCGTGAGGCTGCATAACTCTGCTCAGCCTGTCGGCCAGACTGTTGTTTACACCGGCTAGATAAGTGGCTTGGAGAAACATTCCGTTTTGATAGGCCCATAGCCACATCTGCACGGCCTCCTGACACAGAGGGCGAGATCCGGTACCCCCTTGCTTGTTGGTGTAATACATTGCCACCTGATTGTCTGTCTGAATGAGAACAATTTTGTTGGATAGCCGATCTCTGAAGGCCTTTAGGGCGTTCCAGATCGCTCGGAATTCCAGGAGATTGATCTGGAGATGCCTCTCCTGAAGAGACCAAGCTCCTTGAGTGTGAAGCACATGTACATGCGCTCCCCACCCGAGGAGGGATGCATCCGTCGTCAGCACTTTTTGTGGCTGAGGAATTTGGAATTTGGATCGAATGGTCCACCAATTGAGGGAGTTGCGAAAATTGATGGACAGCCGGATAACATCCTCTAGATTCCCTGTGGCTTGCAACCACTGGGAAGCTAGGGTCCATTGAGCAGATCTCATGTGTAAACGTGCCATGGGTGTCACATGAACTGTGGAGGCCATGTGGCCAAGCAATCTCAACATCTGCCGAGCTGTGATCTGCTGAGACGCTTGCACTTTGGAAACCAGAGACAGAAGTCTGTCCGCTCTGGGTCCTGGAAGATAAGCACAAGCTGTCTTTGTGCACAACAGAGTTCCTATGAATTCCAATTTCTGAGCTGGGACGAGCTGGGAATTGGGATAATTGATGACAAACCCCAGCATCTCTAGCACCTGAATAGTCATCCGCATGGACTGCAAAGTTTCTTGCGGAGAGGTGTTCTTCACCAGCCAATCGTCCAGATAAGGGAACACATGCACTCCCAGTCTGCGTAGCGACGCTGCCACAACTGCCAGGCATTTTGTAAATACCCTGGGTGCAGACGCCAAGCCAAAAGGCAAAACACAGTACTGAAAGTGCTGTGATCCCAGCCGAAATCGAAGATACTTCCTGTGAGCTGGAAGTATCGATATGTGAGTGTAAGCGTCCTTCAAGTCCAGAGAGCATAGCCAATCGTTTTCTTGAATCATGGGAAGAAGGGTGCCCAGGGAAAGCATCCTGAACTTTACTCGGACCAGATATTTGTTCAGGGCCCTTAGGTCTAGGATGGGACGCATCCCCCTGTTTTCTTTTCCACAAGGAAGTACCTGGAATAGAATCCTAGCCCTTCTTGCCCTGGTGGAACGGGCTCGACCGCATTGGAGCTGAGAAGGGCGGAGAGTTCCTCTGCAAGTACCTGCTTGTGGTAGGAGCTGAAAGACTGAGCTCCTGGTGGGCAATTTGGAGGTTCGGAAATCAGAGAGTGTACCCGGACCAGACTATTTGTAGAACCCACCGATGGGAGGTTAAGAGAGGCCACCTTTGGTGAAAAAATTTTAACCTCCCCCAGACCGGCAGATCGTTCGGTACAGAAGATGCTGAGGGGTCGGTTGAGGCATTGGAGGCAAAGTCTGCTGAGGTTGGCGAGTGGGGACTCGGCTGCCAGTGACCCCACGCGTCGGTACCTCAGTAATAGAGGGGGATTGATCCTCTCGGCACCGACTCTTCTCGGGTATCGAATGTATCGATGACCCGGAGCTCCCGGTGCCGTGACGCGAAGGAGAATGACGACGGTGCCTCTTGGCCTTCGCCCGACGCCCGTCGTCGAGACTCCTCGGCACCGGAGAAGAGGACGTGGAATCCACACGTCTCTTCGGGGCTGGGTCCGATGCAGGACGGTCCCGGGGGGTCTGCAAAGCAGGAGGCACCGAGGTGGGTGGAGACCCACTCGATGCATCACTGCTCCCAGCGTGCATCGGTCGAATGGGAGCCTGTCCCCGGTCTCCCGGTGCCGACGCTTCCTTCGATGTCGACCTCGACAACGCCGGCTTCGAAGGCATCGTCCTCGACGGCATTGTCCTCGACGGCACCGACTTCACCGGCACCGACTTCAGTGGCGCCGATTTGGACGGCACCGACTTAGACGACGTCGACGGCGCCGAAGTACCGGGCCCAAAAATCTTCTCCCTTTGGGCATCTCGGGAGAGCAGTGTCCGCTTTTTCATAGCGAGACACAGTTTGCAGCCCTCCGAGCTGTGGGTCAGTGTGGGTCAGTGCCGGAGATGGCCCGATGACAGCGGGCACAAGGCTTGAAGCCGCTGGGCGTCTTCGATGACATATCGGGAAAAACTGTCCCTGCCAAATCAAAAGACGCGATTTTGTCGTTAAAAGAAAAGGACACAAGAAAAAAAGGGAAAAAAAAGCCCCGAACGAGCGATTTAAATAAAATCGCAGGCTAAAAGAAATGAAACTTAATAAACGAAAAAACAATACTAATAAACACTAAGAAGGATACTTTTTCGAAGATCTTCTTCACCCCCGGGCACAGCAACACGAAGACGTAAATCAATCCCCGTGTCACCTCAGACGCGGAGAAGAAAAAACTGAGGAATGTGTCCTCGCGGCGGGCGGGAAAACGGATGCGCGCATGCGCACTGCATCCGCCCGCGCGACGAGGGACATTTTTTCATTTTGATGTAGACTTTGCTAGAAAGTCCTCCGGGCCGACGTGACGTCAGCCAATTGTGAGAATATTGGCCTGCTTGTCTTTGGAGAATGAAAGGAAACTTAAAAGGGCAAAACTAATAAATAAAGGAGTTTTTTTTTTAACTGTGAAGATAGGGTAAAAAATAAACTACAAGGGATAAAAAAAACCTGCCGAAATAGACGGCGAAAACCAAAGGCTCTTTCACTGGGCTGAGGAAAGAGACGGACAAGCATGCACTCTCTACCGCGGAAAAAGAAAGAACTGATCAAGGCTCTCGCACGACAGGCAAGAATTTGGCTGCGAATGTGCGGTGCGCGTGCCCCGTGCACTGGAAGACTCTGGCAAACTCTTCTGTTGCTATGTAACATTTCCGTTACTGGGCCGCCCTGGACGCCGACCTAGTCATCAGAACAAGCAGCCTGTTTGTCCTCGGAGAAAGGCCTGTATCCTCCATCCACTTTGCCCAACAAGATAAACTCATAGTGTAGGAGTGGACCACTGACACTGGATACCAACAAGACAACCTCAAGCTCTGTGCATACTACTGATGGACTTTTACCTTGTACATACTACCTCTGTTTCTGCCCTTTTGGGGCATACTCCATACTTGAATGTATTGGGCATTTAAGTTCTCTTGTACTGTGCCTTAACCAGCTCCTGCTGCCTTAATGCCTATCTGAGGGAGACAGAATGCAGATGCTCTAGATAAACAGCTTGTAATTTTAGTCAGCAAGGCTTGCACACAGAAACCAGCCTGCCCGTAGTTACAACCCCCACCCTGCATCTCTGTGCCTAACGAACCTTATCTCCTCAGCCAGAAAGGAGCATTGTATTATGTGTGTGTGTAGAGAAGAATGTTAAGTTTCGTTTCCCTAGCCAGTATCATTTCAGTATTATGACGTGTGTAGGTACTGTGAACTACAAATGTGTAATGTGAGAACTACAAATGTATACTGCGCATGTCAAATGTGATGTAAAGGGGGCCTAATGCGCAGGCCCAGCAGGGAAGTATAAATGTAAGTGTCGGATGATTTCTGACACACAGTATCCTGAGAGAGAACTCAGTGCTGTTCATTGCTAGCAATAAAAGCTGAATTGTTTTGGAACCAATTTGCCTTTCGTCTCCTGATTTCCGAGCCTGTTTCAATAGCATAAGGTATGAAGTGATACTTCATATCTATACCTGATCTGGATTTGTCCTTGCCATTTTCAGGGTATAGACCATAGAAGTCTGCCTAGCACTGTCCTTGTTTTAATACCTCTGAATTTGTTATTGAAGTTCCACTCCAGCCCATCCAAATCTGTCCTGCTACAAACAGGGCACAGACTGTAGAAGTCTGCCCTGCTCTGGCCTTGCTTCCCAATTACTGATGTTGCCACCCAATCTCCGCTAAGCTTCTAAACAGTTTTTAATTCTGCTACTGTTTAAATCTCCATCACCTCTCCACGGGAGGGCATTCCACCTTCTCCATGAAAAATTATTTCCTGACATTATTCCTGGGTCAGCCCCCTCAATTCATGTCTTCTAGTTTTACCACCTTCCCGTCTCTGGAAAAAGTTTGCTTGATACCATTCAAATATCTGAATGTCTGTATCATATCACTCCTGTTTCTCATTTCCTCTAAAGTATACATTTTACGGACACAAGTACATAACTATTGCCATATTAGGACAGACAGAAGGTCCATCAAGCCCAGCATCCTGTTTCCAACAGTGGTCAATAAATTTTATGCTGCTTATCCCAGAAATAGCAGTGGATTTTCCCCAAGTCAATTTAATAATAGTCTTCCATTAGGAAGCCATCCACACCTTTTTTAAACCCCGCTCAGCTAACTGCCTTTCTTTTTATCTATTGCCATTGTTTCTTCCACCTGTGTTTTCGTTAGTCATATTTTCGCTAGTCGTATTTTCGTCACTTCTTTGAGTTTAATCCGGTAACCTTTTCCATGATTACGTTCTTCTGTATTTCTTGAATGAAGTCTTCTTTGCTGTTATTTTTTCAGACACTTCTTTGGGGAACATCGGCTTCCTGTTTCACTTTTCCTTGTATAAACGTCTATTGTCATATTTATAGCAGCTTTCAGCTTGGACCACTGCACTTACACTACTTCTATTCCTACCCATGCCATCAGCTCATCAGTACTCCCCACTTTGACAGGCATCCACAATCTCTCTGGTTCTTTCTGATTCTGCTGATGGAACGTTCCGATCCACATCAGGCAAGTTGAAATCTCCCAGCAACAGCACCTCCCCTTTCATTCTACTACTACTACTACTTAACAGTTCTAGAGCGCTACTAGGGTTACGCAGCGCTGTACAAAATAAACAATTCCCGGGCATAGCCTCCGCACTTCTCGTCAGGTATCTTTCCATATACCAGTGCCTGGTTATCGTGTTTCCCCCGTTCGCCGGGCGTTTTGTTAGGTGTTATCTGGCTGTACCAGGGAGAGGGCAGGGGGAGCAGCGAACTTGCGACCGCTCGCTTCAGCACATCTCGCGAGATCCATGATGTTGTATGTATAATATGTATATATCTGTCTTATACCTTTCTTTTTTTTTTTTTTTGTTACATTTGTACCCCGCGCTTTCCCACCCATGGTAGGCTCAATGCGGCTTACATATTGTATACAGGTACTTATTTGTACCTGGGGCAATGGAGGGTTAAGTGACTTGCCTGTGCCTGAAATGGGAATTGAACTCAGTTCCTCAGTTCCCCACCACCAAAGGGTGGTGACCCTAACCACTAGGCCGCTCCTCCATCATATACAATGATTTAATCATTGTATACATATCTTAATCATTGTAGATTTTAGCACCTCTAATAAAGGTCTCATTTACCTAATAAGAATCCAAAACAATCCACAGTAATTACTGAGTAGTCTGTGTCAGTGAGACGGGCTGTAAATCTATAGCAGTACATTTTTGGCGACGAGGGTGGGAGTCGTACAAAGAATGATACCTTTTTAAGAGGAATGCAGAGAAGAGTTGAATTCCAAGGCTGGAATGAGGTACTATATGTTATAGCCACCGAAGAAGGAACGGTATCACATACTTTGTAAAGTGAGTTTATCTTGTTGGGCAGACTGGATGGACCGTGCAGGTCTTTTTCTGCCGTCATTTACTATGTAACAGTATTACTTATCTGAAAACCCGCTAGGGAAAGGTACAGAATTGGAATGTTAAGTGTGTGATTTACAGTTAAAATGAGATGCTTGCCAGAATACTTTACTAAATGATAACTGAGCGTGCAGTTGTAAGAGTGAAGCAGTTTAAATATAAGAAATTAAGGGAGAGAAAATTAACAAAAAGATGTTTAGACTCATTTGGAGTCATTAATTGCACATATAAAGGAAAGGGATGGGAGATAAATCTTATAAGATACAAGGACCGTCTCAGGCAGGGAAAAACTTTTAGGCATAGGAATGTGTTAATTGCAAGCAGCACATAAGTAAAATGCTGGCACCAGGTAATCAGGAATAAAATACGACCTTGAGTGGAAGGGAGAAGAGCAACAGGTTTTTTTAAAACAGGCTTTTGAGCAGACAACACAGATTGCTTTGGATCTGTGGCCAGTTCAACTAGAAGTAGAATTAAGTGTCTCAGGGAATAAAAAATATGCTAATTAGAGCCTTTGTCAAAAACAAAGGAATCAGGTAACACTGGGGTTTTAGAGCCGTAAGTTTTTAGAACTAGAAAAGAAATACAAACTGAGCCTCTGGAACGGGTGGAGAGCCCAGTCAGGTGGGGAAAAGCCTATGATCAATTAACTAATTAACTAATGAGGCGCAGCAACATGCATGGTTTACAGATGCTGGAGGAAAGAAAATGTGGAAAGCGATAGCCTACAATCCAAATATAGAATGTTCATTAGAATGTAGTGGAGAAGGAGGAAGTAGTTATATGCTGCCTATATGGCTTTGAAAACTGAGAATTTAGGGCAATGTCATACATATATACTGATTCATGGTCTCTGGCAAATGGATTAGCCATGTGGCTACCTACTTGGTATAAAAACAACTGGAAAATTAATACCAAAGATTTATGGATCAGAGAATTGTGGCAAGCAGAGATTGTGGAAAGCTATTTGGAAATGTGTAAAATACTAATGTTACTGTTTTTGCTCATTGCAAGGGTGACACCCTAGAACGCCTTCACAATGCAGTGGCTGATGAGCAAAGCAAAATCACACCTCTTGAGGTGGAAACTTTGGAAGAACCAGATAATTGCTCAGGTTTGGTGACATGGGCGCACTAGAAATGTGGACATTTGGGAAGAAAGCGAATGCTACATACCTGTAGAAGGTATTCTCCGAGGACAGCAGGCTGATTGTTCTCACTGATGGGTGACGTCCACGGCAGCCCCTCCAATCGGAACACTTCCTAGCAAAGTCCTTTGCTAGTCCTCGTGCGCCAATGCGCACCGCGCATGCGCGGCCGTCTTCCCGCCCGAACTGGCTCGTGCCGGCCAGTCTCATATGTAGCAAGACAAAGAGAAGGGAAGACACAACTCCAAAGGGGAGGCGGGCGGGTTTGTGAGAACAATCAGCCTGCTGTCCTCGGAGAACACCTTCTACAGGTATGTAGCATTCGCTTTCTCCGAGGACAAGCAGGCTGCTTGTTCTCACTGATGGGGTATCCCTAGCCCCCAGGCTCACTCAAAACAACAACCATGGTCAATTGGGCCTCGCAACGGCGAGGACATAACTGAGATTGACCTAAAAAATTTACCAACTAATTGAGAGTGCAGCCTGGAACAGAACAAACATGGGCCTAGAGGGGTGGAGTTGGATTCTAAACCCCGAACAGATTCTGAAGCACTGACTGCCCGAACCGACTGTCGCGTCGGGTATCCTGCTGCAGGCAGTAATGAGATGTGAATGTGTGGACAGATGACCACGTCGCAGCTTTGCAAATCTCTTCAATAGTGGCTGACTTCAAGTGGGCTACCGACGCTGCCATGGCTCTACATTATGAGCCGTGACATGACCCTCAAGAGCCAGCCCAGCCTGGGCATAAGTGAGGAAATGCAATCTGCTAGCCAATTGGATATGGTGCGTTTTCCCTACAGCCACTCCCCTCCTGTTGGGATCAAAAGAAACAAACAATTGGGCGGACCGTCTGTTGGGCTGTGTCCGCTCCAGATAGAAGCCAATGCTCTCTTGGCAGTCCAATGTGTGCAGCTGACGTTCAGCAGGGCAGT